>NW_028170162.1:0-131863 GCF_963971535.1 Notolepis coatsorum
GTAGAGAGGTTAAAAGCACGGCGTGATGGAGTGGCTCTCTGGTGCCAACAGGAGGAGAGGAGACACTGCATACAGAATGACAAGTGCTCTTCATACAAGCTGACAGACCCTGCATGTTCAACACCGGTGGAAACGCAATAATCTGGCAAGGCTTGTGCCTAACGCCCACCCCCCATTCTGAACTGTCCCCCACACCTCCCTTGCCCGCTTCTTCTCTCTCTCTCTCTCTCTCTCTCTCCTCTCTCTCTCTCTCTCCCTCTCTCTCTCTCTATCTCTCGGATGGCACAGCTCTGAGTGAATTAATGATTGAAAGCAGGTCCTGTAACGAGGCTGCCAGAGCAGGTTAGGGCTGCACCCGGTCCCGGTAAACAGGTGTGAGAGGTGCAGTCTTGCTCCAATGAGGCCCCCACGCTTGGGCCACAGACCAGGGGCTTGAATAATAGTAGCAGAGGGTGGGGGGGGGGGGGGGGGGGGGGGGGGGGGGGGGAGGGGGGGCGGGGCCTTGCAAGAGAGGGCCAACCCCACTCCCCCCCCACCCCCAGGCAAACGGCGTCTGTGTGTGCAAAACAAAGCAAGATGCAATTGACAAGTGTTTTGGTGGGAATATCGAAGAGAAGAAGGTTTAGCTCTGGTTGAGGTCACTTCTGGACAGGGCCGGACTGGGGAAATAATTCATACCGGGAGATATAGCGCGAAATATAGCCCCAGTCAGGCCACTTTTTAAGCGGGGGGTCTGGGGGTCCCCCACCAGGATTTTTTTTGTTACAAAGACTTAATTTCCTGCATTCTGGTGATTTTAGTGCATGTGAATCACAAACTAATGAGCCAACAATTGCTTAGTACAATGTACTGTTATGAACCCCAAATAAAACTGTTGTGGCACTAGCAATGGTACTCCTCTCCACCTTCAAAAAGAAAAAAGCAAGAGCACAACAATATTTGTCTATTTACTATTATAATACAGTTAACCACTCTCTCCACCTATTCAAACAGAGCAAGAGCACAATACCATATTCACTTTACTGATGCACTACCCATCAACAGTTAACATAGTCCTTTACACAAACATTTAAATAACAGACCTTTCATTATTACAAAACTACCTGGCTCACTGCCTGGCTGTTACAGTATTCTGCAGAGTGCCATCTGCCATTCCATTCGCCGCCTCCACTGTCAATCAGTTGTATCGCCTGGTCCCGCCTCCACCAATCACAAGCGGCAGCACGGCTCCATTGTGTGTGTGTGATCCGAGGGAGAGAGTCAGATAGTTCTCCAACTCTGTCGCAGACAGTGAAATCCTGGTTGTTCCCCACCCCACCTAGGTTATCTAACTATCGCGCCGCGCCACCGCCACAACTAGAAACAATGGCCTGGCAAAAAAAAAAATGTTATAAAAAAAAAAAAAAAAAAAAAAAATATTATCTGTGCAGGCCAGGCCACGGGAAAACTCCCGGTGCTCCCGATGGCCAGTCCGGGCCTGCTTCTGGATGACACAGCGTCCCTTATTTTGTTGTATTCAAATGCGTACAGTAGTTTACTGTAGTGTACAGTACCTGGAAACGCTACACTAGAAATGCACTATAAATTATGACATTTTATTTTATTTTATTATTTAAAATCACATTTTGCAACACATTTTGCACAGAAAAACTTGTAGAGAGGGAGAGACCAGAGAAACAGTAGTACAAAACTAGTCAATTCATGGTAAATGGACAGCAACCTATTTTCACCTGCCAGAGCGGACTCTCATTGGTGTAACGCGTGGGAGGTCACACTACCTTCACATATCCCTTCTTTGCTGTGCAGGCGCCCCGACCGACCTGTAGGAGTCGCTGTTTACAACAACACAGAATACCACCCCACCGGCTTCCCTCCCGCTGACTCTGCCAAGTGAGCCAGTATGACGGCCGGCCAAGCCGGAGGCAATGCTGACAGCCGGATTCGATACGGTGTCTCTTGCGTTTGGTGATGAGCGTTTAGACCGCTGCGCCACGCAGCCCTCATAGCTCACCATATCTCTATAACTCGCTCATTTTTGTGGGGCCTTTTTGGGCGTGGGGCCCCCTTTTTATGCTTTTTGGGGGGTTTTGGTGATCAAATATTGAATATTCAACTATAATAATCAGTGCAGGAGCTCACTTATCCTTGAAAGACACTTTAATCATGATTTTGATTCTATCCTGACATCTTTCAGTTGGAAGGGCAGTCTATATGCACAACAGTAAAAGAAAAAAGACTTGGCATACAAAGGGCACTTTTTTATGAGGCACAAAAGGGCAGGTGCTCAAGCACCCTTTGGGCTCTATGTGTGCATGTGTGTGTGTGTGTGTGTGTGTGTGTGTGTGTGTGTGTGTGTGTGTGTGTGTGTGTGTGTGTGTGTGTGTGTGTGTGTGTGTGTGTGTGTGTGTGTGTGTGTGTGTGTGAGTGTGTGTGTGTGTGTGTGTGAGTGCGTGCGTGCGTGCTGTGTGTGTGTGTGTGTGTGTGTGTGTGTGTGTGTGGTGTGTGTGTGTGTGTGTGTGTGTGTGTGTGTGTGTGTGTATGTGTGTGTGCAGGGCCGTCTCAGGGGGTGTGCGAGCAGTGCGGTCGCACAGGGCCTCGCGGGAAGGGGGGCCTCGCAAAAAAAGAAAAAATCATTTAAAAATATTTATTTAAATTTTGAATTTTTCGCGAGGCCCTCTTTCATCGCATACCTAAAATCTAGTTTTGCTTATATGCTTATATATTTCACATTAGACACGTTTGTAGAATGTGTCTGACTTGTTCCGGGCTCTGCGGCTCTGCAGATATACTATTGGAGCTCTGTGGCTCTGCATACACTATTGGAGCTCTGCGGCTCTGCAGCAGATATACTATTGGTTTCAACGAGGGGAGGGGTTACAGGTAAGGTAGTCGGCCGGCGTGCGTCTGTCTGACTATTTCCACGGGAGCGCGTGCAGCATTGGATGTTATGCCAAGACGAGAGGACGGTCGTTCGGCAGATGGACTGAAGATGAAAGTTGTTGCATGTTAGAAAGTTCAGTCAGGCTAGCCATGTCGGCTTAGCTAAAGGCAGGGACAGCTAGTTAGCTTTAGCTACGGTATCGAGTGCTAACGTGTGGTTCAGTCGGGCTAGCCATGTCGGCTAGTAGCTTAGCTAAAGGCTAACTAGCGTTAGCTAACCTAGAGAGAGCGCGTGCAGCATTGGAGGTTATGCCAAGATGAAGAGGACGGTCGTTCGGCAGATGAACTTCGTCAACTCCACGGTTGTCTCTTTCCTCTTGGACGTTTGGTGAGTTTTTAATGCACTCTATTCTATTCCCGCCATGGAGATCTCTCTCTCTCTCTCTCTCTCTCTCTCTCTCTCTCTCTCTCTCTCTCTCTCTCTCTCTCTCTCTCTCTCTCTCTCTCTCGGGCCGGCTAGCTATCGTGGCTAACGTTATGTTGGCTAACGTTATGTGGAGCCAGCGGGCCGGCTAGCTGTCGTAGCTAACGTTATATTGAGCCAAGCGGGCCGGCTAGATGTCGTAGCTAACGTTATATTGAGCCAAGCACGCCGGCTAGCTGTCGTAGCTAACGT
This sequence comes from Notolepis coatsorum, assembly GCF_963971535.1. Taxonomy (NCBI): domain Eukaryota; kingdom Metazoa; phylum Chordata; class Actinopteri; order Aulopiformes; family Paralepididae; genus Notolepis; species Notolepis coatsorum. Next base: position 3,557 of record NW_028170162.1, read on the forward strand.
TGTATTGAGCCAAGCGGGCCGGCTAGCTGTCGTAGCTAACGTTATATTGAGCCAAGCGGGCCGGCTAGCTGTCGTAGCTAACGTTATTATTGAGCCAAGCGGGCCGGCTAGCTGTCGTAGCTAACGTTGTATTGAGCCAAGCGGGCCGGCTAGCTGTCGTAGCTAACGTTATATTGAGCCAAGCGGGCCGGCTAGCTGTCGTAGCTAACGTTATATTGAGCCAAGCGAGCCGGCTAGCTGTCATAGCTAACGTTATATTGAGCCAAGCGGACCGGCTAGCTGTCGTAGCTAACGTTATATTGAGCCAAGCGGGCCGGCTAGCTGTCGTAGCTAACGTTCTGTCAAGCTAGCGTCAGTACCTGGCCACTCTATTTGCAGTTAGCCTCTTTAGCTGATGTCGGCCGTTGGCTCCTTGCTACTTTGTTTTCTCTGGTATAGACCCTCTTCTCTTTGGATTTAAGTGTTGATCTTTGTCCTTTTGGATCTATGTATATTCATGTTGCCTTTGTGAAGTTATCTTTTCCTTCTGTTTTGTTCTTCCATTAAAAGTTGAATATCCTTTAGGGCAGACCTGGGCATTGTACGGCAAATGTCAAATGTGAACGGTACCCATCCCTACTGAACACACAACTGCAGGGCAAGGGCATTTTTGCTCATGAAATGCATAGCCATGTGAAAGCCTTCATGACAAAGTTGCAATTAATTTCAAGGCAACTAGGCAGCAACAATCTCAAACACATGAAAACCCTGAAAGAAGTCAAACCATCAGCTGATCACCGGCACAGGTACTCATCCATGTTGGGAGCACTGCATGATGAATTTTCAAGGCGTTTTCAAGATTTCAAAAAGGTTGAGGATGAAATGCAGCTGGTTTCCTCTCCCTTTACCTGCAGTGTTGATAGTGCACCCACTGATGTTCAGCTTGAACTCATTGACCTGCAGTCTGATTCACTACTGAAAGAGCACTTTAAGTCAGCATCACTGCTAGAGTTCTACTCTGCTCTCAAGGAGGAGAACTTTCCAAACATGAGGAGACATGCTCAGAAGATGTTGGTTCTCTTTGGATCCACCTATATGTGAACAGACATTCTCAGTCATGACGTTTACCAAGTCCAGGTACAAATCCTCTCTCACTGATGAACATCTGGCAGCTGTGCTTCGCATCTCCACCTCAGACATGCAACCTGACTTTGATGGACTTGTTAAAGGGGCTATGTATTATAAATGTCATTTTTCAGTCTCTAGCATTATATTATAGTAATAGGAGTTCGTATCAATGTGTTTTAGGGTCTAAATACAATATATGCGGATTGCTGAGATTCAGCCCAGCCCCTTTCCTGGTCTAGTAAATCAGGTCATATTTTTTTTGAACGGCCAATACGCGTCACACAGCCGCTGGGTAGCGCACAGTGATGCGATTGGCTCTGTGGTTGGAGCTAATGCCCGCCCCCTAACGCCCGCCCCCATTCTATCGATAATACAGAGGTGCCGAGAAAACGGAGTGCGGTCACTTGCATCTTCATATCTTCCACGATGAGCAAACCCAGCAAACCCCACAGGCCTTACAGGACATGTTCTGTTCCTGGCTGTAAAGCTAGTACTACTAATACGTCTTTGCACACTTTTCCCGTGGATGCCGAACTTCGCCAGCAATGGACAAAGTTCGTTTTTGGCGACCCTCCTAGTTCTGTCGCAACGTCTCATACTCGGGTTTGTACTGCACATTTTTCCGCCGAAGACGTTGTCAATCAAGGTCTTTTTGATGCTGGGGTGACATCCTGGATTCTTCTAAAGAAAGGTGTTGTGCCTACTATTCGTGACCCGACAGAAGTAGTAAGTAGATATGTCGTTCACGTGTGTGTGTGTGGGGAACCATTGTTTGGGGGGTGAGTACAATCTAACGTTAGTGTGTGTGTGTTCGACGGGACGCGACAGAAGTACACTGTATATAACTGCTGCTCTTTATAAAGTAACGTTATAGCAAACTATTGAAGCAAGCTAGTCATAATTAAAAACTGCTCAATACAAACACAACTAGTCAGAGGTAAACAAGGTAACGTTACTTATAGCAAGCTATCGAAGCAAAAGCTGGCTGATCGATCAAGTAAGTAACGTTACTCGCTCTTTCGGCAAGCCATTATACTAACGGTGTAATCAACTTACCAATCGGAAACTATTTGCAAGCCTCGCTGTTTGGGGGGTGAGTACAATCTAACGTTAGTGTGTGTGTGTTCGACGGGATGCGACAGAAGTACACTGTATATAACTGCTGCTCTTTATAAAGTAACGTTATAGCAAACTATTGAAGCAAGCTAGTCATAATTAAAAACTGCTCAATACAAACACAACTAGTCAGAGGTAAACAAGGTAACGTTACTTATAGCAAGCTATCGAAGAAAAAGCTGGCTGATCGATCAAGTAAGTAACGTTACTCGCTCTTTCGGCAAGCCATTATACTAACGGTGTAATCAACTTACCAATCGGAAACTATTTGCAAGCCTCGCTGTTTGGGGGGTGAGTACAATCTAACGTTAGTGTGTGTGTTCGACTGTGGGTGAGTTTATTTATATTTGTGGCTTGGATTATATAATGTAATTGTTTTACTATTTGGCCATTCTTAGGCCACAAGCTCCAGCGCCCATGTACGCCTGCCTCCAGCTTCCAGGGACATGACCTATGTACGCCTGCCTCCAGCTTCGAGGGACATCAGTTGCCAGACCGACAACCCAAATATGAGTTCTGTTGGTACACAGCTGTCTTTGAGAACTCTACAGTCACATGTGAAGAGTCGAGGTTTGTAACATTTCTGATCAATTAGCAATTAATGTATTCCAACACACATAGTTTTGGCAGCTATATATAATAGCCTGGGTAGACAAATCCGTCCGTGAAGCTCTGAGAGAGCGCACCAAAGCATACAACGATGGCCTAGTGGCAGGCAACATGAATGACCACAAGGTGGCGCGATACAACGTAAGGAGGACAGTGTCAGAGGCCAAACGGCGCTACAGGGATAAAATTGAACTCCAGTTTGAACAAGCTGACTCTAGAGCTATGTGGCAGGGGCTCAAAACGATGACAGACTACAAAGGCGCCTCCCTCAAACTGAACAGTGACATCTCCTTAGCAAATGACCTCAATACCTTCTATGCAAGGTTTGATGCTGGTAATAACAACACCAGCTCACAAGCCACGGCAATGGGGGGGGGGGGGGGGTCGGCTGCTGATGGAGGCGCAGTGTTCAGGGTAACAGAGCATGAGGTGAGGCGGACCTTTAAAAAAGTGAATATCAGGAAGGCAGCAGGTCCGGACGGCATCCCCGGCCGCGTCCTAAAAGTCTGTGCCGACCAACTGGCCCCAGTATTCACTGACATATTTAACCTGTCCTTAGAACAGGCTGTCATCCCCACCTGCCTGAAGAAGTCCACTATTATCCCTGTACCCAAAAAATCCAAGCCTGCTTGCCTCAACGACTACCGCCCTGTAGCTCTCACCTCCATAGCCATGAAGTGCTTTGAGAAGCTAGTAAAGGGCTACATCTGCTCCTCCCTCCCCATCAACATGGACCCCCTGCAATTTGCATACCGCCCCAACAGGTCCACGGAGGACGCCATAGCCCATGTGCTGCACACAGCAGCATCACACCTGGACAAGAGGCAGGGGAACTATGTGAGAATGCTATTCATCGACTACAGCTCGGCATTCAATACCATAGTCCCCTCCATACTCATAGCCAAGCTCAGGGACCTGGGCTTGGGCTATGACCTCTGCCAGTGGGTCTTGGACTTCCTGACTGGCAGATCCCAGGTGGTGAGAGCAGGCAACTGCACCTCCTCATCCATCACCCTCAACATAGGGGCCCCCCAGGGCTGTGTTCTGAGTCCCCTCCTCTACTCCCTGTACACACACGACTGTGTGGCTCAGCGGAGTAGCAATACAATCATCAAATTTGCTGACGACACAGTGGTGGTGGGCCTGATCTCTGCCAACGACGAGAGGGCCTACCTGGAAGAGGTCAAGGTCCTGGCGGGATGGTGCCAGGAAAACAGCCTCTCCCTGAACGTCAGCAAAACAAAGGAGATGATTGTGGACTTCAGGAGGTCGGGGGTCAAGGACTACAGCCCCCTCAGCATCGACGGGGCACCGGTTGAGAGAGTCAACAGCTTTAAGTACCTCGGAGCCTACATATCCGAGGACTTGACATGGACCACACACATTGACAGTGTTGTGAAGAAGGCACGACAACGCCTCTACTTCCTCAGGCGCCTAAGGAAGTTCCAAGTCAGTCAGAAGATCCTTAAGAACTTCTACTCATGTACAATAGAGAGCATCTTGACCGGCAACATCACCTCCTGGTTTGGGAATAGCACTGCACAAGACCGAAGCAGACTACAAAGAGTGACACGTTCAGCCGAACGCACAATTGGAGGGGGGCTCCCCACCCTCCAGAACATTTACAACAAGCGTTGCAAGGGCAAGGCTAAGAGAATCATTAAAGACTCCAGTCACCCGAACAACTGCCTCTTTGAACTGCTGCGGTCAGGCAAGCGATACCGGAGTCTCAAGGCGAGCACAGAAAGACTCAGAAGAAGCTTCTATCCCCAGGCCATCAGGCTGCTAAACGAACAATGAATGAACACTACACAACAACAACCACCAAACGCACATAGCACACACATCCACACGCACACACTCACTTTAAACAAACACACTGTAGCACCCACTCCACACACTTTATAGCGCACACCCACTTTAAACAAACACACTGTAGCACCCACTCCCCACACTTTATATTTATTGATGAAGGATTGCACTACAACTCGTACACCTTACTGTAAATTGTACCTAAAATTGTACCTCATCCCATTTCTGCTTTGCACTAGATAGTACTGTACATTAGTACACTGCATAGTATTGTATATTATATGGTAACTCAGAACATTGTACATATGTCTATACCGAACACTGTGACCTCATTTTTCTTCTTCTAAATTACATGCTATATTATGTTATTTGATACTATCTTGTCTAGCACAGTCTCTGGAGCGTAACAGTAAGAAGCATTTTATATGAAAGTATTCTGTACTTCTGTATGACAACTATTAAAGAACTTGAACTTAGCCTTTACATATAACCGCCCCCCCCCACCCAGTTTTGTGCCTGATCAGACAACACCCTTCCCCCCTGCAACCAATCACTAAAGCACATTTTTAACTGCAGCCTGTTTAACTGCACATGACAATAAACAATCTTGTATCTATAGCAATATGTACAGTTTGAACTATAGTCTCCCTTGTTTGACTCCCTTGTTTGACTAAACTATGTTTTGTAAATAGGTGTTTAGGCGAAAGTCGTGTCTGTATCTGTTGGGGTGGGGACCACAACTACTGGCTACTGGTCTAGTCAACAGGGTCCCTCCACGTCAACACCTGTGAAGGCGTTTAGACCCAGTAAAAGACCACGACTGGAGTCTGATGACGATGAAGTGACCTACAGCTCGATAGACGTTCCAGAGCCTCATGATTCCACTTTCAACATTGACTCTTTGATGAGCGAGCCCTCGATTGTAGCGTAAGTTGTTACAAAAATCTCCATGGCCGGTAAATAGAAAAGCTGTATAGTTGTGCCGTGTTATTTATTTGTGTTTTTCTCCCTTGAGCGAGCAGGGAACCGTCAAAACCAATCTATGAGGTCCAGAAATACAACGTTTACGAAGACAGTCTACTAGAATTATTCCAACAGTGTCCGGTGTGCGATGCTGGATGTCATATCAAGAAGACTATGCGAGGGACCTTCTTGGCTGTCCGCCAGCTCTGCCCGAGTTGTAAATATAGCCGAAAGTGGGCCAGTCAACCAATCATAGGGAGCACACCAGCCGGAAATATCCAGCTGTCGGCAGCTGTTTTTTTCACTGGCTCATCTTTCACCCAAATGGAGAAGGTATTTGATTTGATTGATTTGATTGACAAGTCAGATATACATTATGTTTTTGTTTGTGATTCACACATGCATATTAACAAAGCGTTATTCATTTATTCTTTTAGGTTCTCAATGCGTTACACGTCTCGACAATCAAGTACAGAGCGTTTCGGAAACACGCCAAGATGTTCTTGGAACCGGCTGTTATGAGTATGTGGAATACCGAGCAAGACGTTACACTCGCCAGATTAAGCCAGGAGGAGATGGTCATAATAGGAGGTGACATGCGCGCAGACTCTCCAGGTTAGAAAAAGCTCCCCAATGTCAAATTTCTACTTTATGAATACATTTTTTATATTGCACTACATTGATTGAAATTGTTATTATTATTTTCAACAGGCCACAGTGCTAAGTACGGTAGTTACTCTGTGATGGAACTCGCCACCAATCATGTCATAGACGTCCAACTAATTCAGGTAATTAACAAGTCTGAAGACACTGCACCCTTCATTGTGCTCAAACAAACACATCTCACAAAGCTCTCGCTCTTGAATCTTGAATCGCTGTAGGTGTGAAGTGGTCTGGCTGTGTGTGTGAGCGGGGGTTAGGAAATGGAAATTGTGGGATGGGGGAATGTAGTGTTTTTGACACTGGTGACTATTTTGAAAAGGCTATTTCATTGCTCTTCCCTTCCCTTCCTTGCTTGTACCTCAACAGAGCAATGAGGTGGGGGGCAGCTACCATATGGAGAAGGAAGGCTTGAGGAGAAGCCTCGCTCTTCTGAAGGAGCGAGATGTGACCTTGGACTGTATTGTCACAGATCGTCACCCGCAGATTCAAAAGTACCTGAGAGATCTGGGCATCAAACACTTCTACGATGTGTGGCACGTGGCCAAAGGTATGACACTTATGTCGAAAGGCATCCCACATTCAATCCCTTAGGATGTTGTTATCCTGTTCTGTTTAGATTGACGACTGTTATGTTCTGCTTAATTCAAATTCAAGGCCTGTCTAAAGGCCTCTACATGCTACAGAAACTTCAGAGCAACTGCAACACAACATCGGCGCGATTTCAGCGCGGTTGTTTTAGAGGGTCTTGTAGACTGTGTTGCTTGGACGTTGTGTACATGTCCCCCAAATCTAACCTAAACAACCGTTGCGTTGATATTGCGTAGCAGTGATTGGTTGGTTAGCGAATGGGGGCGGGGCTGTCATATAATAATATTAGTCCCGCAGAGAATAACATCCTCCATTGTTGTAGCCAGCGTTGACGCTAAATAATTAGCGTCACATAGCTCGCCTTTTTCTGAAAACCCAAGCACATATTGTTCCATAGCATACGCCTTCAGTTGATCATGACAAATCCTCTCTTACCTTGACGATTAAAAAGCCTCCATAATTTAGTAAATAAAGCTGTAGCCAGCCAGCTAGCATTGGGTCTATTCAAAATGCTATCCACATTAGCTACATAGCTAACCAAGTAAATACAATGGTATCCGTCCTGAGGTAACGTTAAATACAACGTTTGCTAGTCGAAATGACTGGACACACACAGGGACAAGTTAAACATCAATCAATTAATTTATTCCAATAGGTAGTTTGAGCTGCATGTGAGCCGAGGTCCTCTCCATTGGAAACTAATGATGTTACGGTAACGTTAGCTCGAAAAGCACAGAAAGTTAAGCTGCTAGCAACAGACACTATAACACTTCCGGTCGGGGGTTTTCAAAATAAAAGAGCGACGTCTAAAATCACCGGAAATACGTTTATTTTGTACATTATCTAACGTTAACACGAACCTAAACTAACTTTAGTTAAACTAACTTTGCGCATCGATGTTGCAGAGGCATAAAGGCAGAGTGTCTACAACACCGTTGCTTTGTCGATGTTGTGTTGCAGTTGCTCTGAAGTTTCTGTAGCATGTGTAACCCAGGGTTCAGATTCATAATTATCAAAGGAACATAAATAGTTCCTGTTTATCTCTGAGCTACCACTTCCTGTTTTACCATGAGGTCCCACTTCCTGTATATAGAATGTAAACCAGCGTATGATGTCATGATAGAAGATTCTGGAACCTTTGTGATGTCATCCTATGATGTCATATAGAACGTTCCGGAACATCTTGGTTTCCTATAAATACAGCTAGCAGTATTGGACAGGCAAGAGGAGCAGAGAAGAAGGAGAAAGTGTGAGTTGAAGAGGCCTAAAGATGGAACACCACTAGTGTAGTATAAGAAATCCCGCGGAGGGGGGCTCAGACAGGAAGTAGCAGCAGTAGCTGCACTCCAATGGACAATGTAGGTGATGACGGGGTCCAGTAGAAGAAGAAAAAGAAGGAGAAGAAGGAGAAGAAGAAGAGCCCATAAAAAGAATTGCGGAGGGCAGTAATACGCCTCGATGCGTCTACTCTGCCGGAAATTCAAATAAGAAGAAGAAGAAGAAGCCAGTTCTCTTTCCGCCTCGACCTCCGAACCAGCAACATCGACCAGACGGACCGGACTAACAACCGACTGAAAGCCGCAAGTCTCAACCAGCATCCCGGAGCAGTCCAGACACCCATCACCAAGTGTGTCTAGCTGGATCGATACCCGATGGCGAGCCAACCCCGGAACATTTGATATACCTCCAGACTAATGCCAGCCTGATGCTCAACTATTGCTTAACTAACAGTCCGGTAGGATTGAACTGAACGAGACTACAAGGACTTCCAAGGGAGTCGATCCCGTTCATCTTGTGTTATTTGGATATTGTATTTTGTATTTGATTTGATTTAACTTGATATATGGATACAGATATTCTAGACTGTTTGTGGTGACGTCATAATAGACCCTTCTAGATGACATCTCGGTAATAGCCGAATCACTTCCGGTAAAGAAAACGAGTTTAAAGGGCCAATTCACCTAATAAGGTATTTGCATTCCCTGATAAACTAATATAGAGTTACCGATGATAACCTCAGAGACGTCTGAACGAACCCCAATGTGTTGATCCAATCGACCTAGGTCTTGATATCGACCTAACCCTCCCGCAAGGAGGGGTTACTGACCTAATCTAAAAGGGATACTTCAAAGCATAATTTGTACTTTGCGTATGTATGTATTATTACTGTTTATCTAGCGCGCTTTTAATTAAAACACTGGTTATTGTTATAACTCTGCCTCTGGTCTACTATTCTTTTAATTGTGCATATTACTCCTTGTCGCATTCGAACCTAGAACTGTGCCCGTGGCAAACAGCTGTTACTGTTATTAACACAAGTGCTACATAAATTTGGCGAGCCAGCCAGGAGCATTTGATATACCTCCAGACTAATGCCAGCCTGATGCTCAACTATTGCTTAACTAACAGTCCGGTAGGATTGAACTGAACGAGACTACAAGGACTTCCAAGGGAGTCGATCCCGTTCATCTTGTGTTATTTGGATATTGTATTTTGTATTTGATTTGATTTAACTTGATATATGGATACAGATATTCTCCTATAAGAATTAGAGGGTAAATGCTACCATTGTATGATGTTATAATAGAACCTTCTAGATCATGTGATTGAGACATGACTTCCACTTAGCCACCCTCTCAGCGGGCGTCTTCGATGTGGCAGCTGTCCAGTAGAGGTGGTTAGATATGTGTGGGCGCCATTTTTTATCACCTTGCAGTCTTTAGCTTGTGCCACCTTGTCCAGCTTCTTAAGGCCTCTGCATGTGTAACCCAGGGTTCAGATTCATAATTATCAAAGGAACATAAATAGTTCCTGTTTATCTCTGAGCTACCACTTCCTGTTTTACCATGAGGTCCCACTTCCTGTATATAGAATGTAAACCAGCGTATGATGTCATGATAGAAGGTTCTGGAACCTTTGTGATGTCATCCTATGATGTCATATAGAACGTTCCGGAACATCTTGGTTTCCTATAAATACAGCTAGCTCTCAAGAAGCCAGTGAAGAAGCTCAGAAAATAATAATCCGATTAATTTGTACTTTACAATGAAAGAGTTAGGGGATGCTATCCAGGCTGGTGCAAATACGACGCCTGGCAGAGATGGATTATCCTATGAATTATTTAAGAATTTGGACGAATTTGTAATGATTGAAATACTGGGTTTGTTTAATAATGTGTGGCTAGAAGGCTGTTTGCCAAAGGAGTGGAAGCATGCCGTCATCATTCCTATTTTGAAGCCAGGTAAAGTAGCGGCTGACCCAGGGTCTTACCGACCCATAGCCTTGACGTCTGTATTGTGTAAAATTATGGAAAGGATGATTACTAATAGATTAGTTTACTTTTTAGAAAGTAAGGATCTTTATGTTGGGTATCAGAATGGGTTTAGAAATGGCAGGTCTACAATGGAATCAGTAGCTGTTCTAGACCAGGACATTAGACAGGCTTTTGACAATAAGGAAGTAGTGATAAGTGTATTTTTGGATATTGAGAAGGCGTATGACTCTTTGTGGAAAGAGGGGCTGCTTTTGAAATTGTATGACCTAGGAGTTAGAGGGAGATTGTTTAATTGGATAAAGGATTTTCTATTAGACAGGACGATCCAAGTACGTGTGGGGGGGCAAACCTCAAAAACTGTAAAAATAGAAAATGGCACCCCGCAAGGAAGCGTGATTAGTCCGGTCCTCTTCGATGTGATGATTAATGACATTTTTGGGCAAATTGGAAAAGGATATGGGTTGTCTTTATTTGCGGACGATGGGGCCATATGGAAAAGAGGGAAGAATGTTGAGTATTGTTTAAAGCAGGTACAAAGAGCTCTGGGGGATGTAGAGGAATGGGGAGACAAGTGGGGTTTTAAAATATCCGCCTCTAAGTCTAATTATATGATTTTTGGTTTTAGAAAGAGGGTGCCTAGGGGAAGGCTGGTTATGTATGGATCTCCCTTAGAGAGAGTAAAGGTGTTTAAATTTTTGGGAGTTTGGTTTGACGAAAGATTGAATTGGGCTGTTCATATAGAGAAAATCCTGGCAAAGTGTGAAAGAATAGTGAATGTGCTGAGAAGTTTGGCTGGGAGTGGGTGGGGAGCGGATAGAGAGACCACGTGCATGATATTCCAGGCGATGATCAGGTCAACAATTGATTATGGTTGTTATGTGTACGGCTCTGCGGCCAAGTCTAATTTGCGAAAGCTGGATGTGCTTCAGTGCAAGGCTTTGAGAATCTGCTGTGGAGCTTTTAAGACCACCCCTGCTTCAGCACTATTGGTGGAAATGGGGGAGTTGCCCCTAAACCTGAGGAGAGTAAAGTTAGGGCTACAGTACTGGGCAAAATTGAGTGGGACAAGTCTGTCCTTCCCAGCTAGGTGTTTACTTTCAGGAGATGGGGATAAGTATAAACCTTTTTTGGCCAGTATTGATCAGTGGGCCAGGAAGTTGAGACTGCATCAGGGGGGAGTGGCGGAGCACACTCGGTGGCTATCAGTGCCATTTTGGCTATTGCCTGATCGAGTCATTGAACTTAGGTTCTTGAAGGAGGAGGATAAGGGCGAGATTGTGGAGGAAATAGAAAGGTTCCTTCTGGAATCAGGGGCTCTGGAGGTGTACACTGATGGCTCTGTGGATCCTGAAAGTGGGAGGGCAGGATTTGGGTGGTGGGTGCCTTGGTTAGGGATCGGTAAGGGACAAAGAATATCCGATGGCAGCTCAGTATTTGTGACAGAGTTGCTTGCCATCCTCTGGGCATTGTGGTGGGTGGAGGAAGTGGGACCAAGCCAGGTGATTATATGCTCTGACTCGGCTGCTGCACTGATGGCTCTGAGTGCAGGTGGGTCTAAAGCTCGCCCTGATCTCATTCAGGAAATAATGTTGGTTTTATATAGGATTGCGAAGGCAGGCTGGTCAGTGGAGTTTTGTTGGGTCCCGGGACACGCTGGGATTGCGGGGAATGAGATGGCTGACTCCCTTGCCAAACAGAGCCTGGGAAGGGAGGAAGAGATAGGTATTTCAATGGGAAGAGTAGAACTCAGAGATAAGATAAAGAAAGGAGTTGAGGCTGAGTGGCAGGATGAGTGGGAAAGGGGGACCAAGGGAAGGCACTATTTCTCTCTGCAGCCTCGGGTCAAGATCAAGGTGGAGGGATATGGGTCAAGGAGTGATAGGGTGAAGATGTGTAGACTGAGGCTGGGGCACTGTGGGTTGAACAGTAGCTTGTTCATTGTGGGCAAACATCCAGATGGGGTGTGTGAATGTGGAGAGACTGAAACTGTCGGGCATGTCTTCCTAAAATGTGAAAGGTATAGGAAAGAGAGGGAAATCTTTTATAAAAGTCTGGTAGAGCTGGGAGTATCTTCCTTCTCTCTTAAATCATTCTTTGGCATGGATAATGAGAACCACCAGTTGATCACAGAGGCAGTGCTGACATTTCTGCATGCTTCAGAGTTGTACCAGAGGATATAGCGTTAGTGTATGTATTAGTATTGGACAGGCAAGAGGAGCAGAGAAGAAGGAGAAAGTGTGAGTTGAAGAGGCCTAAAGATGGAACACCACTAGTGTAGTATAAGAAATGAGGAGGGAAGAAATACGCCAAGAAAGAAGAAGAAGAAGAAGAAGAAGAAGAAGAAGAAGAAGAAGAAGAAGAAGAAGAAGAAGAAGAAGAAGAAGAAGAAGAAGAAGAAGAAGAAGAAGAGATCATCAAAAGAAGTGCGGAGGGCAGTAATACGCCACGATGCGTCTACTCTGCCGGAAATTCAAAAGAAGAAGAAGAAGAAGAAGAAGCCAGTTCTCTTTCCGCCTCGACCTCCGAACCAGCAACATCGACCAGACGGACCGGACTAACCAACCGACTGAAAGCCGCAAGTCTCAACCAGCATCCCGGAGCAGTCCAGACACCCATCACCAAGTGTGTCTAGCTGGATCGATACCCGATGGCGAGCCAACCCCGGAACATTTGATATACCTCCAGACTAATGCCAGCCTGATGCTCAACTATTGCTTAACTAACAGTCCGGTAGGATTGAACTGAACGAGACTACAAGGACTTCCAAGGGAGTCGAGTTTAAAAAAAAATTAAACTTGGCTCTACATCGTTTACATAAAAAAATATGTGCTCTCGAGTTTGGTTCGTGACCGACCGGCGCATCCACCAGGAGTATCCCCAAGTTCAGATCCTCCGGGCTCTGAAAGAGCGCTGCGCCGAGGAGGATGTGGAGTTCCGCTCGCTGCTCATGGACCAGATCGTGCTCACCATCAGCGAGGGGCAACTAGGTCTGCGGGTGGAGCAGGAGGTGGTGACGGCCTACCCACAGGTAGCGGTGGTGCGGGTGCCCACGCCCTGGGTGCAGTCAGACAACGACATCACTGTGCTGCGTCACCTGGAGAAGATGGGGTGCCGGGTGGTCAACCGGCCCCAGGCCATCCTCAACTGTGTCAACAAGTTCTGGACCTTCCAGGAGCTGGCTGGCCACGGTGTACCTCTCCCAAACACGTTCTCCTATGGAGGGCACGAGAACTTCCGCAAAATGATTGACGAGGCAGAGCCTCTGGGTTACCCGGTGGTGGTGAAGAACGCGCGTGGACACAGAGGCAAGGCTGTGTTCCTGGCCAGGGACAAGCATCACCTGGCGGACCTGTGCCACCTGATCCGCCACGACGCCCCCTACCTGTTCCAGGAGTACGTGAAGGAGTCTCACGGCCGGGTCGTCCGGGTGGTGCTGGTGGGCGGCCGCGTCATCGGCTCTATGCTGCGCTGCTCCACCAACGGACGCATGCAGAGCAACTGTTCTCTGGGTGGCGTGGGGATGATGTGCCCGCTGAGCGAGCAGGGCAAACAGCTGGTCGTGCAGGTGTCCAACATCCTGGGTATGGACGTGTGTGGCATCGACCTGCTGCAACTCAACGACGGTTCCTTTGTGGTGTGCAAGGCCAATGCCAACGTGGGCTTCATCGCCTTCGACCAGGCCTGTGGCATGGACGTGGCGGGCATCGTGGCTGACTATGCCCTGTCGCTGTTGCCCAGCCGCCTCACCCGCAAGATGTCTCTCCTGTCGGTGGTGTCCAGTGCCAGCGAGACCAGCAGTGAGCCAGAAGTGTGCCCGGTGCCCACCGGAGGCGGCTCGCTGCCCGAGGCCATCTGCAACATGAGCGTGGGCTCTACCTCCAGCGAGAGCGACCCGGAGTTGGCCGAGCCCTCGCAATCGTCCTCCCCCCGCCAGGCCAGCCCCGCCCTCCCCGACCCCGCCTACAACTTCAACACCATCCTCGCCAACGAGATCAAGCTATTGACTGAGTGAGCTGGAAACAGCTTCACGCACATACAAAACACCACATACATGCAAATACACACACATCTCTGAACACATGGCGACAGACATTCCTTTTACATTCACACAAAACCCCCACAACCATAAAACATAGGCAGAAAAGCATTAGCTGAATAAAGAAAAACACAAAAACAACACCCGCAACACAAAAATTACCACAGAAAGCTGACATACAAGCAGGCGCCTTCTTATACTAACTCCCTCCACAAATTCAAAAGATCTGAGGCTGCTCCCCTGACTCTCCTCTTTCCGCCTCGACCTCCGAACCAGCAACATCGACCAGACGGACCGGACTAACCAACCGACTGAAAGCCGCAAGTCTCAACCAGCATCCCGGAGCAGTCCAGACACCCATCACCAAGTGTGTCTAGCTGGATCGATACCCGATGGCGAGCCAACCCCCGGAACATTTGATATACCTCCAGACTAATGCTAGCCTGATGCTCAACTATTGCTTAACTAACAGTCCGGTAGGATTGAACTGAACGAGACTACAAGGACTTCCAAGGGAGTCGATCCCGTTCATCTTGTGTTATTTGGATATTGTATTTTGTATTTGATTTGATTTAACTTGATATATGGATACAGATATTCTCCTATAAGAATTAGAGGGTAAATGTCTCTGTAGAGCCGTTGTCGATCACTTCGCGAACTAAGTGTCTGTCGCAGATGGCTATAATGATGTCTTCACTCATGTTTGTGTGCTCTGGTTCCGGGAGGTGTCTTTTCGCAAACTGTTGTATTCTTTCCATCTCTTTTATCGATTTTGCGTCATCCGCTGGTCTGCTGTGTGGTCGCCGGGACAGCCCATCAGCGTCTTGATTCTGGTTCCCAGCTCTGTATTGCAGCTGGAAGTCGAAGGTAGATAGATCGGATAACCATCTGTAGCTTGCGGCATCAAGCTTAGCCGTGGTAAGGACATACGTCAGTGGGTTGCTATCAGTGACAGCAAGAAATGGTCGTCCGTAGAGGTAATCCTGGAACTTCTCAGTTACCGACCATTTTAAGGCAAGGAACTCCAATTTATGGGCAGGATATCTGGTTTCACATCTTGACAATCCACGGCTTGCATACGCGATGACACGCTTCTGTCCTTGCTGCTCCTGGTAAAGGACGGCGCCGAGACCTAGTGCGCTTGCATCTGTGTGCAATTGTACGGCTTTTCGGGGTCGGCGAAACCGAGAACAGGGGTAGTTGTCAGCTTTTCTATGATAGCATCGAAAGCTGTCTGGCAAGCGGGGGTCCATCTGTCATGGAAGGGAGCTTTAAGGTCGTAATACTTCTCGGTGGTCACTGTAGCTTTTCCATGCTTCTTCATTGGAGGGTATCCGGCAGTAAGTGCGTTGAGGGGTTTCACTATCTTGGAATAGTCTTTGACGAATTTACGGTAGTACCCGCAGAATCCTAGAAATGCTCTCAGTTCTTTCAGCTTGGTTGGCTTTGGCCAGGTGGTGAGTGCGGTTGTCTTTTCTGGGTCCGTTTCGACTCCTTTCTCAGACACTATGTGGCCTAGATACCTTACGGAGGTCTGGAAGAATTTGCACTTTTCGGGTGATAGTTTTAGCCCATACTCTTTCAGCTTGCTCAGGACTCGCATGAGTCGCGCCTCGTGTTCCTCTAGCGTTGAAGAGAAAACGATCAGATCGTCCAGAAAGACGAGGGTTTGCTTCAAGTTCAACTCTCCCACGCACCGCTCCATAAGCCGCTGGAATGTGCCTGGCGCATTTGTTATTCCTTGAGGCATTCTATTGAACTCAAATAACCCCAGCGGGCAGACAAATGCTGTCTTGTGCTTGTCCTTTTCTTCCATTTCGATCTGGTAATAACCAGATTTGAGATCTAGCACTGAGAACCATTTGGACCCAGTCTGTAGCTGAGGGGTACAATTCCCTGACTGTATTGTTAGATATGATATTTAATACCACTACCTCATGTACTTTAACTTCTGGCCACCCAGTACAAGATATAAGTATGATGAACACTTTCCCACCTGATGAAACGAACCAACACAAATGTACCAAATCGAATATTTAATACAGCAAAAGGTGTATACAACATTCACTTAATTACATTTATGATTTGAAATATTGAATATGCACTTTTATGGCAAATGAGTATTCGTAGGTAAATCAACATTGAATGTCCAATCTCTGGTTGCGCAGGGAGTAAGTATACAACCTGGAATATTTAGGAAACGATAGCGATGGTACTTAAATGATTATAGCTGGATACACTAAGGGGGGGGGGGGGTCCCGCTGGTTGTAAGACAGTAGGAGGGGGGGGTTAGAGAAGCCGCTGGCGGTATCCCATCTGGCCGACGGTGTCTTGGGAGAATCCAAAGTCTTAGACACAGTGCCCACAGAACCTCGGGCCGCAGACGAATACAGCTGGACCCTCTGTAGAACGGTATCTGCCGGTCCACAACGGAGAGACGTGGTGCGACCTCACGTGTAGAGCGCCGCCTCACCTGGAGTCCTCTCCGGGGGGTAATTCCAACACTCGACAGTGTTGGCCTTTATCCATGGAATAATCAAAGCACACAAAGCATAATCCAAGAGCCGTGGAAGGCTCGCCGTCGTCGGGTAGAGTAATCCAATATACAGGTCCAGTCGCTCTTGACCCGGAGCTCCTCGGATGCAATCACCACTAGGGGTCTGACCAGCCTGGATAAGCGTCCAGATAACGTCAGGAACGATGGGGGTGCTGATAACTGTAGAACTCGAACCGAACGATGCACCATACATAAATAGACTATTATTAGCTTAATAGAATACGTCCAACTCGACGGTATGGTGCCAAACTATGACCATTCAACTATTAATCTACACGATATCTCAATGCCTATTCTGGGCCAAGTAGGCCTTACTACACCGCACGTGTGTAGTGGGTGAGGCTTCGCGTCTGTTACTCTGTTGGAGGGTAAAGAACTGGACTAAAAGAAAGTTCTACTTTACGAGCGCCATATATATATGCGCTATGAACAAATAGTACCATTCGTATTTCGCCCGGCATATTACTGCGCGGAACCGGGGGTTGCCTCGACATGTTAGGCGGCACGATTGAACTTGGACCTAGGGGTATGGCAACCTGGCGCCAGGTTCTCGTCCAATGGTAGAATGAAACTATTATGGGCTGTTTAGTAGAAACGGGGATATTCAATGCATATTGTACAAGGAATATACAGGGGATATCAAACGATATACAAATACAATTAAATATATATATATAAATAAATATACATATTCGGTTTAATCTGATCCTTCACAACAGCCGCCCCCTAATTAGTCCCACCTAATTAGCTAAGCAGAGACAGATTAACCGCACTGTCCACCACTCAAGGTCCGCTGTAAGGTCAGTCAACTCACAAAGTCATAGGGTCATCGTCATCATCGATAGTATCTGGGAGTCGGGGCAGTTCTATGAGCCTCGCCACGGGCCGTGTGTAGGTGCGCCCTTGGACGAGTACTTCAGCTGCTTGGACCTTGCCATCGGCACCGGTGATCACTTTGCTTACGCGGCCAGCCGGCCACATAGCTCTGGGGAGTGACTGGTCAACTATCATGACGACTGTTCCTTCTGTCAAATTGTCTCTCTCTTTTACCCACTTCTGGCGGGTCTGTAGAGACGGTAGGTAGTGAAGTAGGAAGCTGCTCCAAAACTTGTCAGCTAGTACTTGGCTGTACCTCCACATTCTTCGGCCGTTCGCTTCTTCGGGCCTGTACATTGTCTGGGGTAGCGCGGGGTCCAGCCGCCCCATTAGGAGTGTGTTGGGGGTGACTGGGTCGACATCTGCTACATCACTGGAGACGTAACCGAGGGGCTTTGAGTTCAATACTCCCTCGATCTCCGTGAGGACTGTCATTAGGACTTCCTCTGCCACAGTCTGGGCTCCGAGTACGGCATACAGGGATGTCTTTATAGAACGTACTTCTCGTTCCCAGGTTCCACCGAAGTGGGGTGCGTTCGGGGGATTAAACTGGAAGTCAATCTGGGCTGGAGCGAGGTGGGTC
This sequence comes from Notolepis coatsorum, assembly GCF_963971535.1. NCBI lineage: Eukaryota > Metazoa > Chordata > Actinopteri > Aulopiformes > Paralepididae > Notolepis > Notolepis coatsorum. The sequence goes on from NW_028170162.1 coordinate 21,741, forward strand.
TTAAGTTCTGGGCCCATAGCTTGGAAGCTCTCTCTCAGCTCTCTTTCTCCGCCTTTGAAGTTGGTCCCGTGATCAGACAACAATGTAGACCAGTCGTGCCCAACCAGTCGATCGCGATCGACCGGTAGGTCGCGCGCTGGTTTCAAGTAGGCCGCGAGATTATTTTGGAAAATCATTTAATTTGATTTGATTTGGAGGGGAGGACAATACACGTTCGAGCAGTCCTGTGTATAAAAGGCAGCCTGCGCCAATCGATACCGTCTACATTCCGGACAGCGAGCTTCACCATAGGGATGCAAATTGATGCCTTTGTTTTCATGGAGTGGCATGAGTGGGGGTCGGGCCCATCACCTGGCAGGTACAGTATAAACGTGGCTCTGAGACCAGTCACTCGAAACTGCAAGATGAATGGAACACCACCAGCTAAAAAGAGGTTCATTCAGAGGACGCTCGTTTTCAACAACGCAAGCAAGACTTCACTGCCGCCGCCGCCAGGACCCTCCGACGAGCTGCGCCTGCCACCGCCGCCGCCAGGGAGCAGCTCCAACGCCGCCTCCGATGAGCTGCCGGATAGCACCAGCGTCAGCGCCGCAAGCAGAACCGGAGCAGCCAAAAGACCAAAAACATATCATTTCCATGAAGAGTGGGAGGAGGCTTACTTTTTTGTTTATTTCAACGCAAAGTCAGTATGTCTGATTTGTAAACAAACTGTGGCTGTGCCGAAAAAGGGTAATTTGGAGCGGCATTATACAACGATGCACAAGAAACACCGCGCGGATTTTCCTCCAAAAACAGTACTACGAAGAACAGCACTCCAGCAGCTGAAGTCTTCACTAGTGGGACAACAGTCTACTTTTACGAAGCCCAGCACCAAGGCAAAAGCTGCAACAATTGCTTCTTATCGTGTCAGTCACATTCTCGCTAAAAAGAAAAAATCCTTTAAAGACGGCGAATGTGTAAAAGAGGCATTGACTGCCGCTGCCGATTCACTCTTCGGTAATTCCAAGTATCACACAGAGATTATGGATGCTGTTAAAGACCTTCAGCTGTCACGTAATACTGTGACCCGGCGCTGTGAGGAAATGTCCGAAGATGTCCACCAGCAACTCATGAGGGACATTAATACATGCGAGTGTTATTCCCTGCAGTTCGATGAATCGACTGATATGGTAGATGTGGCACAGCTATGTATTTACATTAGAATGGCCTTTGACGACATGAGCGCAAAAGAAGAGCTGCTCACCATATTGCCTCTTAAAGGATACACTAAAGGTGAAGACATCTTTCAAGCCTTCATGGAGTTCGCTAAGCAGAGCAACCTACCCCTCCATAAACTCATCTCTATTACAACCGATGGGGCACCAGCCATGGTTGGCTGTAATAATGGGTTCATCGGACTGTGCAAAAAAAGCGACGCTTTCCCGGACTTCCTTAATTACCACTGCATAATTCACCAACAAGTGCTGTGTGCAAAGATTTTAAATATGAAGGACGTTATGGATATCGCTATGAAGATTGTGTGCTCTGTCAGGGCAAGGAGCCTACAGAGGAGGCTATTTCGTGCACATATGGAGGAGACAGGGGCGGAGCACACAGACCTGCTGCTGCACACAGATGTAAGGTGGCTGAGCAGAGGTAAATTTCTGGAGAGATTCAGCGAGTTGCTGCCTGAAATTAAAGAGTTTCTCAAGCTTGCTAAACATGCCGAATATACACATCTAGAGGACAACAACTGGCTTTTGAATTTGGCATTCATAACCGATGTCACTGGCATGCTGAATAACCTGAATTTAGAGCTGCAGGGAAAGGATAAATGTGTAATAAACATGATCAGCTCAGTGAATGCTTTTAAAAGCAAGCTCACCATGTGGGCGAGAAGGCTGCAACGCAGTGACCTACGCGACTTTCCTCACATGCAAGCAGAACTTCAACGTCAGGGTGAGGACACCGCACAGTTTGATTGCACACATTATGAGGAGCAAGTTCAAAGCATCTTGTCAGAGTTTGATAAGCGCTTCACAGACTTTTCAATACTTGAACCTGTTGCAAGCTACATGTGTTTTCCATTTGGAACTGTAGATGTGGATGACATCACATCCAAAGTGGCCACACTGTTTAATCTGGACAGCCATGCTGTGGAGAACGAGATCCTCACACTTCAAACTGACATTGAGATTAAAGCCAGGGCAACACAAGGGATGAAGGCAGAGTTCTGGGAGCTACTGCTGCCTGAGAAGTACCCCAATCTCAGGAGATGTGCCATGAACTTAACAGCATGTTTTGGATCAACCTACCTGTGTGAGTCTGCTTTCTCTCACATGAAGATCATCAAGTCCAAGTACAGAACCACATTAACAGATGACCATCTTGTGGACTGCCTGAGGCTTGCAACCAGCTCCTACAACCCAGACATTGAAAAACTAGCTACCTCTTCCCAGTGCCAGCGTTCTCACTAAGGTAGACATTAAAAAAAAAAAAAAAAAAAACAGATAAAGAAGAACTATCAGTGACTGTTGACAGACCTTTTTGTGGAATTGTTTTTTGATTGTATTCCATTTTGCAATGTGACAGCTCTGTTTACACATCATTCCTATTCCTTTTTTTATTGTACATATATTTTTATTGTATTGTTCCACTTTTGCTTTGGCAATGTAAACACATGTTTTCTCATGCCCATTGAACTGAGTGTGTGTGTTGTCAGTGTGTATGCAGAGTGTGAAATAAACTTGAGAAGTTACAGTTACAGTCTTGTCATTCTTGTAAGTCCTACACTACACTGTTACAATGATATATAAAATAGCATATTATATTATATACCCATTCAATATGCACATGACAGAAAATATTATATGCCATATAATATTTTCTGTCATGTGCATATTGAATGGGTAATACTATTACTACTAATACTAGCCTTATGCACCTTATGACACTGAATACTGTGAATATATTTTTCAGTTAGTTAGAATCTAACTAACTGAAAAATATATTCACAGTGTCATAAGGTGCATAAGGCTAGTATTAGTAGTAATAGTATTACCCATTCAATATGCACATGACAGAAAATATTATATGGCATATAATATTTTATGTCATGTGCATATTGAATGGGTAATACTATTACTACTAATACTAGCCTTATGCACCTTATGACACTGAATACTGTGAATATATTTTTCAGTTAGTTAGAATCTAACTAACTGAAAAATATATTCACAGTGTCATAAGGTGCATAAGGCTAGTATTAGTAGTAATAGTATTACCCATTCAATATGCACATGACAGAAAATATTATATGGCATATAATATTTTCTGTCATGTGCATATTGAATGGGTAATACTATTACTACTAATACTAGCCTTATGCACCTTATGACACTGAATATATTTTTCAGTTAGTTAGATAGTAAATTATATTGACATTTGTGTTGTTTTTACTACCTGTACCCCCCCCCCCCCTTCCCCCATGCTGCTATTATGCCTGAATTTCCCCAAGGGGATCAATAAAGGAATATCTTATCTTATCTTAGCCAAGAGTATAGGACAAATTTGGGCTGGTAGCTCTCGGCTAGGTGGCAAATTAAAAAGTAGATCTTGGTTCAAAAAAGGTTGGGCACCCCTGATGTAGACGGTTGTCCTTTCCGTGATATGAATCTCCGGAAGGCCATAAGGAATGAGTCTGTGCTCATGGTCGGAAGGAGCTCGATATGTATCGCTCTGGTGGTCATGCATTTGAATACAATACCCCACCGCTTCTCGGTGCCTCTTCCTCTCTTTATATACAACGGGCCAAAACAGTCCATGCCTGTGGAGTGGAATGGCTTGTCGCCGATTCGGAGGCGACAGGGGGGTAGGTCAGCCATCCGTGGTATGCTGGGCTGCGCACGCCACTTACGGCAGTCTAGACAGGTTCGCTGGAAGCGCCGTACTGCTTCTCTGCCTTGCAATATCCAATAACGACGTCTGATCTCCGCGAAGACTCTCTCTGCTCCTGCGTGGTGCACATCCTCGTCGTATTTCTTTATGATCAGCTCTGTGACCATGTGTCGGCTGTTCAAGACGATCGGGTGCTTAATGTCATCTGGTAGATCGGGGGCTCTCCGCAGGCGACCACCCACTCTGATGAGATTATGTGCGTCACTCTCTGGGGTAATGCAGTCATCTATGTTCGGGTCTGTGGAGGCGACAGTGCTCAGTCCACAGAACATAGGCTTCTTGTTCTCAGCCTCCTCGCTACTTGCTTCCCTCGGGGTGGGCGTAGGCCAATCTCCTTCCGGGAGCTGGAGGAATGCTGGTCCGTCACTGTAGATGTTGCGACGGGTTAGGTCATCCAGGGACATTCCCCGGGTGATGACGTCAGCTGGGTTGTGTTTGGTATCCACATACCTCCAGCTTGCTTCTTCTGTTAATTCTTGAATCTCGGTGACTCTGACTCCCACGAAGACTTTGTATCTGCATGAATCAGACTTAATCCATGCGAGTACTGTCGTGGAATCTGACCACAAGATTGTTCTATGCACCGGAATGGTGAGTTCACGTTGGATTAACGTGGCTAGATGCGCTCCTGCGAGGGCTGCGCAGAGCTCTAGACGTGGGATAGATTGTTGCTTACGTGGGGCTATTCTTGAGCGGGCCAGTATGAAAGCAGTGTGTATCTCTCCTCCCATCTCTTGGGCAAGCAAATAAGCAACCGATCCGTAGGCTACTTCGGAGGCATCGCTGAAGACGTGTAGCTCAATCTCGCATGTCTCTGGCCTCACTGTGGATGGGAAGTAGCTGCGGCGTATATTGACACCTGGGAGTGAGCGGAGTTCCGTCTCCCACTCTCTCCATGTTGAGGCAAGGTGTGCGGGTATTGGGTCGTCCCAGCCCTGGTCCTTGTCCCATAGTGCTCGTACAATCATCTTTGCCCTGGTGGTGTAGGGTAGAATACATCCCAGCGGGTCATATTGTCTGGCGAGTGTTCTGTACACACTCCGTCTGGTGGTCGGTATCGCCGCCGACCTTCCTTGCTCTGGAGCCAAGGGTTTGTGTCTATAGTGGAGCGAGTCTGTTTTGAAGCGCCAGACTAATCCTAGTGTCATTTCTTGGGCTTCTCCTGGGATTGTCGCCATCCAGGTCTCGCTGCTGGCAGCCTTGTCTGCGGAGGAGAGGCTGCGCAATACGTGCGGGTCACTGCTGGCCCACTGCCTGAGATCAAAGCCTCCTTTGATTAGGGAGGCGCGTAACTTGATTAGGAGAGCCTCGGCTTCTTCTTGAGTCGAGACGCTTTGTAGACAGTTGTCTACGTAGAAACTGTTCTTCACACTGTGTTGGACCTCTTCATCTGCTGCTGGGTCCTCTGTGACGTGTTTCTGTAGTGCAAATGTAGCACAGCACGGGCTGCATGTGGTTCCGAAGGGGAGTACTTCCCACTGGTAGATGGATGGGTTCTCATCTCCGATCTTCTCTCTCCATAGGAACCGTAGCAGAGGCTTGTCCTCCTCTACTAGTCTCACTTGCAAGAACATCCCTTTGATATCCCCGCTTATAGCCACCTTGTCCTGGCGGAAGCGCAGTAGCACGCCTAGTAGGGAGGGGCCGAGTGTGGGGCCGGGCAACTGCTCTTTATTCAGATTTTGGGATCCGATCTGGTAGCTGCAGTTAAACACAATGCGATCCTTGCCATTGTGATGGACCTTGTGATGCGGCACGTACCATGATTCGGTCGTCTGATCGGCCTCTTTAATGTCAATCTTTGTTACGTGTCCCGCTGTGATTAGCTTCTCAATCTCAGCTCGGTACACACTCTGTTGAGCGGGGTCTTTGGCTAGGCACCGCTCTGTGTTCAGTAGATAGCGCTCCGTGGCGTCTTTCTTTGCGTGAAAGGGGGGCATTCCCTCTCGCCTCAGGAGTGGAGTTGCGTATCTCATCACTCCGCCGACTGTGACTCTTTGTCCCCTGCTCGAGTAGGTTGATGGCGTAAATGTCTTCTTTAGAGCGAATGTCTTTCTTTTCGTTCTTAAAGGGCATTGTCTCTAGGGTCCATAGCCTCTCGACATGCTGCAGGAGAGTGGTGTCTTCTTCTGTCGTTCTGGAGTGGAAGCAGCTAGTGGCTGCGGTTCGGTTGAGAGATTTAGCGAGGGGGCCTTGTAATGTCCATCCTAGGCGGGTCTCGACTGCTGCAGGACAGCCTCGGGGGCCTGTATGGACCCGGTCAATCGGGACTATGAGTTCTGCATGGTCGGAGCCTATCAACAGGGTCGGGGTAGCGCCGTCTATGAGCGGGATAGGTAATTGGCGCAGGTGCACATATTTATCCATCAACTTGGTGACAGGGTAGGTGTACTGCGAGAGTCCTATTTCTTGGCTGGTGAAAGCATTTGTGATCTTGTACCGTCGCTCTGGCTGCCCGTTGGCTGCGATAGTGAAGGAGACATTCTCGCCCTTTATCGTCTTTAAATCTCTTCTTATTGTCCGAATCGTCATTTCGTTCTTGCTCCCCCGCAGTCCCAGTTGAGTCGCAGCGGAGGCGAGCAGAAGGGTCTTCTCTGACCCGTCATCAAGGACGGCGTAAGTGTCCATGACTTTATCCTGGTAGCTCAATGTCAAACGGACTACCTTTAAGAGCACTTGAGCTCCGTTGCTGCTGGCGGGGTCAATGTACATGACACTTGCCTTGGTGCCGCTCCGTGGTGCAGGTATAGGCCGTCTTCCGTTACTATCGTGTAGTATATCTAGATGGGCTCCATCGCACCGGCTGCACCTTTTCTTTAGGCGGCATTCGGCTGCCATGTGGGGCCGCGCACATCGATAACAGCGCCGGTTGGACTTTATCCATTGGCTCACTTCTTCTGCATTCATCTTTGTGAATGAGTCACATTGTGACAGCCAGTGTTCTTTCTCACAGTAGGGACACGCTATCTTCCACTTCTCCTTTCTCGAGGGGGTGCTGTGACTCTTACTGCTCGGTACTGACTCTGATTGGTGCATGACAGTCACCGATCTTCCTCCATCACTTATTCTCCTGGGTCCCTCTCTGGAGCTTGGCGTGCTCCGCCCGAAGGTGTCCAGTCGTAAGCTGCTGACCTCTCTCGCCAGGAAGTCGGCCAGATCAAGGAGGGATGGCTCGGGGCCGTCGGGATCTCGGTAGTCCCTCTGCCGCCGAAAGCGCTCCTGTCTTGCGGGTGGCAGCTTCTCCAAAATCCTCTCAACGTTAGAGTTGGCGTACAGCTCATGCCTGCCCTTCTCCCGTTGAGCTCCCAGCATCCCCACCAGGGACTGCACTTTGATTGACAGGTCGTCTAGTGAGCGATTGTCTGTGGCTGGGGGTAGGCGGTCAATATGCCTTATCTCCTGGATTACGTAATCCCATATACGTCCATATCTTTGATCCAGCGCTGCAAGGGCCGCTGTGTATGGGGTCGAGGAGGTAGCATAGGCTAGCGCTATATTGTGCGCTCGCGGTACTTTCAGGTGCTTCAATAATATTGCATACTTGTGGCGTTCATCAGCGACATCCACCATCATTGTCTCTAAGCACATCCGGAGCTCCGTGTACTGTGCTCGACTCTCATAGGCGAAGTCTGGGACTTCACGGCGTGGCGTTGTATGACGCCGTGGATGGCGGATACATCGGCGAGCGTTGGGGGAGAGACCTCCTGGGCGAGTCCCCTCTTGCGCCTCGCTGTGGGCTGGTACTGGCAGGGTACCATGGCCCGCTGGTCCAGGTACTGTTCCTCGGGGCTGGTCGTGCGTCGTGCTCACCCGTAAATAGAGTCGGGGGTCTTTAGCGCAGCGCCGCGGGGGTATAGCCTGGACTGTATGGGACCTCCTGGTCCGGTGGAGTACTGTGCTGTCGTCGGGCTTGGTTCTCCTCTTCTCCCTCTTCTTCTTCTATCAAATCTTCCAGATCTTGTAATCGTTTATTTAGCTTCTCCGCAGTGTAGGCCGCTCCTTCCTTGTAGCTGGGTCTCGCTTGGACCGGTATGGGAAGGGGGTCTGCGGGGGGTCTAGACTCGGTCTGTTGGTCAAGTTCAGGGTCGCTTGCTCGTTGCGGTGACGCTGCTCTTGACTGCTGTCTCGACGAGTTCCTTGAGCCCCTGGCGGAGGGAGAGGGAGTTGTCCTTTTGATCAGCTGCTCTATTAGTTGCGCTTGTAGTCGGTCGCGCTCTGCGTCTCTTTGGGCACCGGCAGCGGCGCGCTGGGCGTCGGCGGCGGCACGCTCTGTTTCTCTTTGGGCACCGGCAGCGGCGCGCTGGGCGTCGGCCCGGTCTCTTGCCATATTCTCTTCCATCTGGAAGCGTCTCATCTCCAGACTTGTGCGCTGTTCTTCGCTCCGTTGCTGTGCTTGGAGGTGTTCGCGCTCGCTGGTCGCCTGGGCTTGGAGACGTTCGCGCTCGCTAAGCGTCTGTGCTTGGAGCCGATCGCGTTCGGTAGAGGCTGTCAGGCTGACGAGGAACGCCTGTTGTAGTATCCTCTCCGCTTCGCTGGGGGAATGCGGTAGTGGAGGTGAGCCGCTCCTGCGTGAACCGCTCCTGGGGGTACTCGTTGGGGAGTCCTGGAGCTCTAGTTCCTCGGCGCTCTCCTCTTCTTCTTCCGTGCAGAGTTCTCTCTCTGTAGGGTTGTCTTCCTCCCGGGGCGTGTCGGGGACTACTTCTTTAGTAGTGGCGGGGGGTAAAGGCATGTCAATTCCCTCCTGGTCCCCACCGTGGGCTTGGTCAGTTACATTAGGACCTACTAGGGCCTCTGTGGTCGGGGAAACCTGGTCGTTAAGGTCAGACATAATTTTACTTTCTACTTTTACCACGTTTACCGTTTGTCGAAGGCTAGGTAGTTGACTGACAGTGTAAGCCTCTAAGTACTGAGGTGTCTGTCGTCTGCGCCGCGGGTGTTCTAGGTTAGGAGGATCGTTTCGTGGAGTGTTCATCATAGACCATTTCGATATTAATAACACTATATTAATATTACACTAGTTACCCTCCGGCTCGAAGGACCAATTGTAGCTGAGGGGTACAATTCCCTGACTGTATTGTTAGATATGATATTTAATACCACTACCTCATGTACTTTAACTTCTGGCCACCCAGTACAAGATATAAGTATGATGAACACTTTCCCACCTGATGAAACGAACCAACACAAATGTACCAAATCGAATATTTAATACAGCAAAAGGTGTATAAAACATTCACTTAATTACATTTATGATTTGAAATATTAAATATGCACTTTTATGGCAAATGAGTATTCGTAGGTAAATCAACATTGAATGTCCAATCTCTGGTTGCGCAGGGAGTAAGTATACAACCTGGAATATTTAGGAAACGATAGCGATGGTACTTAAATGATTATAGCTGGATACACTAAGGGGGGGGGGGGGGTCCCGCTGGTTGTAAGACAGTAGGAGGGGGGGGTTAGAGAAGCCGCTGGCGGTATCCCATCTGGCCGACGGTGTCTTGGGAGAATCCAAAGTCTTAGACACAGTGCCCACAGAACCTCGGGCCGCAGACGAATACAGCTGGACCCTCTGTGGAACGGTATCTGCCGGTCCACAACGGAGAGACGTGGTGCGACCTCACGTGTAGAGCGCCGCCTCACCTGGAGTCCTCTCCGGGGGGTAATTCCAACACTCGACAGTGTTGGCCTTTATCCATGGAATAATCAAAGCACACAAAGCATAATCCAAGAGCCGTGGAAGGCTCGCCGTCGTCGGGTAGAGTAATCCAATATACAGGTCCAGTCGCTCTTGACCCGGAGCTCCTCGGATGCAATCACCACTAGGGGTCTGACCAGCCTGGATAAGCGTCCAGATAACGTCAGGAACGATGGGGGTGCTGATAACTGTAGAACTCGAACCGAACGATGCACCATACATAAATAGACTATTATTAGCTTAATAGAATACGTCCAACTCGACGGTATGGTGCCAAACTATGACCATTCAACTATTAATCTACACGATATCTCAATGCCTATTCTGGGCCAAGTAGGCCTTACTACACCGCACGTGCGTAGTGGGTGAGGCTTCGCGTCTGTTACTCTGTTGGAGGGTAAAGAACTGGACTAAAAGAAAGTTCTACTTTACGAGCGCCATATATATATGCGCTATGAACAAATAGTACCATTCGTATTTCGCCCGGCATATTACTGCGCGGAACCGGGGGTTGCCTCGACATGTTAGGCGGCACGATTGAACTTGGACCTAGGGGTATGGCAACCTGGGGCCAGGTTCTCGTCCAATGGTAGAATGAAACTATTATGGGCTGTTTAGTAGAAACGGGGATATTCAATGCATATTGTACAAGGAATATACAGGGGATATCAAACGATATACAAATACAATTAAATATATATATATAAATAAATATACATATTCGGTTTAATCTGATCCTTCACAACACAGTCAGTGCTGAAAAGGAATCCTCCAGGTTGGGCAGGGCGTATGAGTCCTTTACTGTTTGGAGGTTCAGTTTCCTGTAGTCTATGCATAGCCTGACATCGCCGTTCTTCTTCCTGACGACTACAATTGGCGACGAGAATGGTGATTCAGATTCTCGGATGACTCCAGTGTCGAGGAGCTGTTGAATGTGGGCGCGCACAGCTTCTATATCTTGAGGGTGTATAGGTCTCGCCCGTTGTTTGAATGGTGTCTTGTCATTGAGCTTTATGTGATGCTTTATCTTGTCAGTGCATCCGAAGTCGAGATCGTGGTGGGCGAAAACTTCTTGCATGGAGTTCAGCCGTTCCGTTATCTTCTCTTTCCACTCTTGAGGTACTGGAGAGTCTCCAAAGTCAAACTTGAGCTTTGATGTTTGGTTAGGGTCTGTCGATAGGTCTGCGTCAAGTGTCTTGAGCGGCCGGACACTCATGACTGCATGTATCTCGGCTATCACAATCTTCGGGGACAGGGTAATATCGTGGTCGGACTCGTTCTTAAGGAGGACTGGTATACAATGTGGCAGTTTTCGTGGTAGCTCTGCTAAGCCATCTGATACCAGGATTCCCCCTGGCAAGGCCGTTGACCTTGGGGACTCTATCATCACCCATCTTCCTGCGTGGGTTGCTCTGCAACTCACTACTCCCTCGAGGACTTTGGTCTGCCCTGGAGCGATAGTTTCAGGGTCTTTGCTATATAGTTTCACTTCGCCCAGGCTGGACTCCGCAGACTGTTTATGTCTGGCTTCAAGGGTTCTCAAGACTACCTGGTAGCCATAGGGCCGGGATTGGTATTTCTTAGATGTGGTATCTGGGCACTGCTGGTACAGGCTGTCTAGGGCGTTTGTGCCTACCAGCACTGTTGACAGGGAAGCGCTCATATCAGGCACAATCAGCGCTAGGGTGGCGATGTCGATGTCTACGCCGAACATGCTCCGGGGAAACGTGATTGTAGTTTCGACGTAGCCGAGGTAGGTGATCTCCTGCCCATTGGCTCCTTCCACTTCCAGCAGGTCGTATAAGGAGTTAAGGGGTAGGTGGGACAGGTTCTCTTGATAGAAGGAATTCGGGATCGTTGTTACTTGGGAGCCTGTATCGAGTAAGCAGCCGCATTCTTTACCTTCCAGGATTACGTGTGCAGTGCATTTAGCTCCAACCAGTCCTTTAGGTATGGCCGCCACTTTGGCATAAGTGGCCGAGGCGCACCACTGCCGTCTGGGACATCTCTCTCGTACCCCAGTTCCTGCTCGTCCCTCTGCAGCAACTGTCTTTAGTTTAAATTCAGGTCCCAGACCTGCTGTTTTTCAGCTAGTACTTTATGTTTCAAGTCCAACAGAGAGGGGTTCGGCTCGCTCTCGCATTGGGGTCTCATGTGTCCATCTTCTCCACAGCTGAAACAATACCAGGGTCTGGGTCTATGGCTTGTGTAGGGCTTTGGGCTTTGTGTCTCTGACTTTTGGGCCTTGTGAGTACCTCGGTTAGTCGTCGGTTTAACTGATGCCTGGGCTTCTTGCTTGGAAGCTGGCCTCGCTTGTCTGTTCTGGTTGTCCTTCATTCCCCGGATCTGTGTCTGTAGGTCTGCAATTAGGCCCTCTAACCGTTGGAAGTTGGAGCCGGTGTCCGGACTCGACTTTGGAGCGTATTCCTCTTCCCTTTGGGTCCAGCTGCCCTGGGCGTTACTCGATACCCTTGGCCTCAAAACGTTCAGGCTCTGTCTCATGCGGTATTCTTTGGAAGAGCGCTGGTCTTCTACGGTGCGGATTAACAGGAGGAGTTCGGTAAAGGTAGGTGGGTTGTTCTTTCTCTGTACTAGCTGCAGATCGGTTAGCATGGCGGTGTCCCTGCAGCCTCTGATGTATTGGCTTAGCAGGTGCTGATCGAGGGCGGTGGCCGCTACGCCCCCCCTCCTATAGGTGGTAGTCAGGCTCTCCTGTAGTCGCAGAAGGTACACTGATGATTTCTCTCCAACGGATTGCACTGTACCCAGGTACTTTACATAAAGATCAGCTCCATCTTCAATGGCCCCAAAGGCGGCGTCGAGGCTCTCCAGGTACCTCCCTGTAGAACAGTCAGGTGCCAGGTGTCTTACGACGCCACTGGCGGGTACCATGAGGCTATCCATGAGTCTCCGGGCTTTGACTACATCAGGCACTCTTGGGTCGGTGAGGAGAAGGGCCGCATTGGTACGCCATGTCTCGTAGTCTACTTCTCTGTCGGGCTGAGGGCTTCGCCCAGAGAAGGGTCGGAGCCTGGCTGCGTCTTCGTTTCTCATTAGGTGCTCCACAATTATCTTTTGCACCCCCGGGGGGTTGACCTCAGCTTGTGTCAGAACAGTTTGTGCATTCTCTTGCGGGCGCACTGCTGCTGGGGGCCAGCGGGCCTCGGGTACTGGCTCCGCTCGGCTTGGCCCGGGTGAGGGGCTTGCTTGTGTTGCAGGACCCGGACCCGGTGGGGGGGGGTCCATTGGGAATAGGTCCCCCCAGGTCCCTTCGTCCTGGGGGCAGCTGTTGAGGGCGGTACTGATGGCGGCGAGTTCTCGCGTGAGGACGTCCCCCAGGGCTTCGCCCCTCCTCTCCGCTATCCCCGCTATCTCTCTGAGAAAAGTCTGTGTAGCCGCGTCACTGGCTACAGGGTCATACACGCTGGCCAAATCTGTAATGACGTACTCCGCTTGGGGCGTGTCTAGTCGGAACTTGGTAACTGCTTGCGGGCCTTCGTATTCTATATAACCCGTGAGTCGGGCTCTGCGCCGTCAGGAGCTACCAAGAACGTCCTCCAAATGGTGCCGCGTTCCATCAGGTATTCATTCAGTTTAGGGTCAGAGGTAATATCGACTATACCGCGGACTATGAGTGAATGAGTGAGTCTCACGCGGCTAGTTTGAACTACTTCCATCGCTACACGCTATTTAATCTTCTGCCTTAAAGGCTAATAATCCAGTTAACTGTGATATACTCCTCCTGGCTGGCTCGCCAATGGCTCTTCTTCTGATTCTCCAGGGTGCCCAGCATATTAAGCAGGGTCCTGTTGAAGCGTTCTACTGGGTTTCCCCTTGGATGGTACGGGGTAGTTCGTATCTTTTTGATGCCGGCTAGCTCACACAGCTCTCTAATTGTGCGGGATTGGAAATCCGCACCTTGGTCGCTGTGGAGCTTCTCCGGGATACCATAGTGGACAATGAAGTTGTCTCACAGGCATTTAGCGACTGTCCGCGCTTTTTGATTTGCGGTAGGGATCGCTACTGCGTATTTCGTGAAGTGGTCCGTAATGACCAAGATGTCCTTTGTGTTACTGGAGTCTGGTTCCAGGCTGAGAAAGTCCATGCACAGCAACTCTAGTGGTCGTGTGGCTGTGATGTTCACCAATGGGGCAGCTCTCTCTTGTGGAACCTTACGCCGTACACATCGGTTGCAGGACATTTTGGGCCAATAGAATCACTTCCGGACTCCAAGGGAGTCGATCCCGTTCATCTTGTGTTATTTGGATATTGTATTTTGTATTTGATTTGATTTAACTTGATATATGGATACAGATATTCTCCTATAAGAATTAGAGGGTAAATGCTACCATTGTATGATGTTATAATAGAACCTTCTATGTTCTAGAAGGTTCTATTATAACATCATACAATGGTAGCATTTACCCTCTAATTCTTATAGGAGAATATCTGTATCCATATATCAAGTTAAATCAAATCAAATACAAAATACAATATCCAAATAACACAAGATGAACGGGATCGACTCCCTTGGAAGTCCTTGTAGTCTCGTTCAGTTCAATCCTACCGGACTGTTAGTTAAGCAATAGTTGAGCATCAGGCTGGCATTAGTCTGGAGGTATATCAAATGCTCCTGGCTGGCTCGCCAAATTTATGTAGCACTTGTGTTAATAACAGTAACAGCTGTTTGCCACGGGCACAGTTCTAGGTTCGAATGCGACAAGGAGTAATATGCACAATTAAAAGAATAGTAGACCAGAGGCAGAGTTATAACAATAACCAGTGTTTTAATTAAAAGCGCGCTAGATAAACAGTAATAATACATACATACGCAAAGTACAAATTATGCTTTGAAGTATCCCTTTTAGATTAGGTCAGTAACCCCTCCTTGCGGGAGGGTTAGGTCGATATCAAGACCTAGGTCGATTGGATCAACACATTGGGGTTCGTTCAGACGTCTCTGAGGTTATCATCGGTAACTCTATATTAGTTTATCAGGGAATGCAAATACCTTATTCGGTGAATTGGCCCTTTAAACTCGTTTTCTTTACCGGAAGTGATTCGGCTATTACCGAGATGTCATCTAGAAGGTTCTATTATGACGTCACCACAAACAGTCTAGAATATCTGTATCCATATATCAAGTTAAATCAAATCAAATACAAAATACAATATCCAAATAACACAAGATGAACGGGATCGACTCCCTTGGAAGTCCTTGTAGTCTCGTTCAGTTCAATCCTACCGGACTGTTAGTTAAGCAATAGTTGAGCATCAGGCTGGCATTAGTCTGGAGGTATATCAAATGTTCCGGGGTTGGCTCGCCATCGGGTATCGATCCAGCTAGACACACTTGGTGATGGGTGTCTGGACTGCTCCGGGATGCTGGTTGAGACTTGCGGCTTTCAGTCGGTTGGTTAGTCCGGTCCGTCTGGTCGATGTTGCTGGTTCGGAGGTCGAGGCGGAAAGAGAACTGGCTTCTTCTTCTTCTTCTTTTGAATTTCCGGCAGAGTAGACGCATCGTGGCGTATTACTGCCCTCCACACTTCTTTTGATGATCTCTTCTTCTTCTTCTTCTTCTTCTTCTTCTTCTTCTTCTTCTTCTTCTTCTTCTTCTTCTTCTTCTTCTTCTTCTTCTTCTTCTTCTTCTTCTTCTTTCTTGGCGTATTTCTTCCCTCCTCATTTCTTATACTACACTAGTGGTGTTCCATCTTTAGGCCTCTTCAACTCACACTTTCTCCTTCTTCTCTGCTCCTCTTGCCTGTCCAATACTAATACATACCCTAACGCTATATCTTCTTCTTCTCCTTCTTATTTGAATTTCCGGCAGTGTAGACGCATCGTGGCGTATTACTGCCCTCCACAATTCTTGCTTCGCCCAAACTTGAGAAAGTTTACACTCCTCTTCTTCTTCTTCTCATCTTCAAAACACATTTCTATCGTCTCTGTCTCCTTCTTCTCTGCTCCTCTTGTCATACAATCACAATACAAACATCATCTCCTCTCTTCTTCTTCTTCTTATTTGAATTTCCGGCAGTGTAGACGCATCGTGGCGTATTACTGCCCTCCACAATTCTTGCTTCGTCCACACTTGAGAAAGTTTACACTCCTCTTCTTCTTCTTCTCATCTTCAAAACACATTTCTATCGTCTCTGTCTCCTTCTTCTCTGCTCCTCTTGTCATACAATCACAATACAAACATCATCTCCTCTCTTGGAGGGCCCCCCCAAGAGGGGGAACCCTCCATCTCTCATCTTCTTGAGAGCATCATCTCCTCTCTTCTTCTTCTTCTTCTTATTTGAATTTCCGGCAGTGTAGACGCATCGTGGCGTATTACTGCCCTCCACAATTCTTGCTTCGCCCACACTTGAGAAAGTTTACACTCCTCTTCTTCTTCTTCTCATCTTCAAAACACATTTCTATCGTCTCTGTCTCCTTCTTCTCTGCTCCTCTTGTCATACAATCATCTCCTCTCTTGGAGGGCCCCCCCAAGAGGGGGAACCCTCCATCTCATCAAGATCTTCTTCTTCTTCTTCTTCTTTAGAATTTCCGGCAGTGTAGACGCATCGTGGCGTATTACTGCCCTCCGCAGTTCTTTTGATTGAGCTCTTCTTCTTCTTCTTCCTCTTCTTTCTTCTTTTGAATTTCCCGCAGTGTAGATGCAACATGGCGTATTACTGCCCTCCTCAGTTCTTATACTACGCTAGTAGTATGGTTTCCATATTATGGTCTCTGGTAAATCAACTTTTGATTGTTTACACTCTTCTTCTTCTTCTCATCTTCAAAACACATTACTATCGTCTCTGTCTCCTTCTTCTCTGCTCCTCTTGTCTGTCTCCTTCTTCTCTGCTCTTGTCATACAATATTGTCAAGACCCAAAAAAAAATCACCCCCTCAGGCTCCGAAGCAGACCCAAACACGGAACAAAAAACACCCGACAGCCCACAAGTGCGGCCTCCACCCACAGCCGACCGCTCCAAAACAGCACCCAACCAGAACAAAGCAAAAACCAATGAACAAGAAAACATCTACAAAATGCAAACAAATGCACATCAAACGCCGAACAAAAACCACTCAGAGCACACCCGCCACCAGGCATGAGAAACAACAAGAGGCGACAGAGAGCCCCGGTGGGGAGATCAGGGGCCCCCCCGCCACCTCCCACCGCCCCCCATGTTGCTAGCTGTATTTATAGGAAACCAAGATGTTCCGGAACGTTCTATATGACATCATAGGATGACATCACAAAGGTTCCAGAACCTTCTATCATGACATCATACGCTGGTTTACATTCTATATACAGGAAGTGGGACCTCATGGTAAAACAGGAAGTGGTAGCTCAGAGATAAACAGGAACTATTTATGTTCCTTTGATAATTATCAATCTGAACCCTGGGTTACACATGCAGAGGCCTTAAGAAGCTGGACAAGGTGGCACAAGCTAAAGACTGCAAGGTGATAAAAAATGGCGCCCACACATATCTAACCACCTCTACTGGACAGCTGCCACATCGAAGACGCCCGCTGAGAGGGTGGCTAAGTGGAAGTCATGTCTCAATCACATGATGAATGTACATGAACACGACGAAGAACCACTCTATCCACGTTGTCTTCATGCTGACCGTTTGTCGAGAGATAGTAGCAAGTGGGTTAAACCTGGTATGTCTGTCTGTCTTTCATCATGATTATATACTCAACATATTTATTTATGTTCTCATTCTAGATTGGTGTGATTTACAAATGTATACTTGCTTGAATAATTCTAATCTACTGTAATATACTCTAATGAAATATCTGAATGCAATTTCTTTTTTACTTTAGACTCAAAACCGGCCCACCAGCTCGAGAAGGTTCTGCTAAACACAAGGATCATCAAAGATGTCTCCAAACTAAGTCCACACCATCAAACGTCTTCACTGGAGTCCTATCACAGTGTGATTTTACGTTGTCTTTACATACATTGGAATGCTTTGCAGGTATTTTATATTGTGTACAAATGACTAATTATGGACTCCTGATTTGTCAAATAACTCATTATGTTGCATTAGATAACCTCAGATCAACTACAAATATATTGCTTATCGAAATTTTCCTTTCAGACTATACCTAGCTGCAATGCATTTCAATGAAAACGCCAACCGCCAGCAAGCTACAGATGCTTCGGGAGCCCCGGCTTACAGAATGAGCTTCCCCAAGGCCAAAAAGGGTGGACACACTATAAAACCAAGGAAAATCGCTCCCACAGTCAGTAAGTCAAAATATCAACATTTATTATTGCACACACATGACCTATATAAATAGAAAAATATTTCCACTTACAGTGGAACAGCATTAATAACAATAAATTGAATAAATAATAACCTTTTTAACATGACAAAACAAATAACAATTTCTCATTTACAGACTATGTGAACCAGCTTATGGAGCTCCTGTTTGACTCCGTCATTCGTGACCCCCAACCATATCTCCAGGTGGTTGAGCAGATTCCCATCCCAGAACATCTGTGCGCACAGTTCCACAGGCCTTCCATGGAAGAAGCGGTTGCCGCCTATGTGTCACGCTTCAATCTTGTACCGGCCTGAAGCCAGTGTAGACACCATCAGCAGATGCTTCGGGAGCCCCGGCTTACAGAATGAGCTTCCCCAAGGCCAAAAAGGGTGGACACACTATAAAACCAAGGAAAATCGCTCCCACAGTCAGTAAGTCAAAATATCAACATTTATTATTGCACACACATGACCAGGGGAGGAAATTAGGCCACTTTACTCGCCAAATGCGAGTATTTTTTACGTTTGGCGAGTGATTCATGAAGAGCACTCGCCAGTCTGGCGAGTACTAGTAATTACAAAACAAAACAAAAAAATCATTCTGCAATCTTCTGATTCGCTCACTGGCACAAGCCGAAATCTGACTCCCCCCTTGATTCTTCCCATTTGTGCCTCATAATAATCCGACCATAACACATCATCGTTGTACAGATGCGCTCTAAGCTCCGCCAATGAACACTCGTTTTCTAGAAGATGTCGCGCATCTAGGGGAAGTGGACAGACCACTGCGCGCAGACCTACAAACTCCTGTCACCGGCTTGACAACGTAGACACACGTAGACAAAAACACATTGTGGATGAAAATAATTGCATGTAGAGTCGTCGCTTTCGGATATCAGTGCGGTCTGACATGGGGACGAACAACAGCACACAACGTTCTCCTTCGAGTCGGATGAGAATGACAAGTGGACGTGAGGCTAACCAGCATTAGCCGGCTAGCTACCTAGCATCAAGCTACCATAACGCGCATTCAACATAGTGGACTATACTGAGCGGCTTTGCTTAAATGCAGCCGAGTGACATTTTATTATTACCGGGTTTACTTTACCCCCATATCACCACTCGCCCATATGCCCTTCACAACGGTGATGTTGTCATACTTGGCATTCAGAATACACCTGCTGAACCCCTAGCGTTGTCAACTTGTCATGAGATTCGGTTCCAATGTATTGTCATCATACAGCACAAGTACAGTACAACCAGAATACGTTTGGTATCCAACCAGAGTGCAAATGTAACAAGTCAAGTTGTTTTATTTAGCTATTACAATTACAGTGAAATGCTTGGTTCTTTCACTGCCCAACTCAGTCCAACCTAGACCAGCCCAACCTAGTCCAGCCCAGCCCAGCCCAGCATCTTTCACTGCCTAGTTCAGCCCAACCCAGTCCAGAATAGTTCCCTCTTTCATGTTAATATGTGATATCCTAATATTTTGAAGAGTAGAGACAGTGTGATTAATACATGTTGTATGCTAATATTGTGAAGAGTAGAGACTGTTATTAATGTTTTATGCTAATAAATATTTTAAAGAGTAGAGACACGGTGTGATTTTTACTATGATTGAAAATCTATTTAGACGAAGACATACAAAGAAGTAATTATCACAATTAGCGATTTTTTTTGGCTGGTAAAAAATCAGTTTGTCTGGTAAAAAAAATCAGATACTCGCCAGTTGGCTGGTAAGCCAAAAAGTTAGTTTCCTCCCCTGCACATGACCTATATAAATAGAAAAATATTTCCACTTACAGTGGAACAGCATTAATAACAATAAATTGAATAAATAATAACCTTTTTAACATGACAAAACAAATAACAATTTCTCATTTACAGACTATGTGAACCAGCTTATGGAGCTCCTGTTTGACTCCGTCATTCGTGACCCCCAACCATATCTCCAGGTGGTTGAGCAGATTCCCATCCCAGAACATCTGTGCGCACAGTTCCACAGGCCTTCCATGGAAGAAGCGGTTGCCGCCTATGTGTCACGCTTCAATCTTGTACCGGCCTGAAGCCAGTGTAGACACCATCAGCATCCGGAAATTCGGTGCGGATTCGAACCACTACACAGGAAGGGATTACTACCCTCACTCTGCGTCCTAAGAACCCCCAACACCAGGCCACAAAACACCGGTACGCGATATATCTGAAACGGCTAAAGAAAAAGATGGAAGAAGTATTATATTTATGCACAAATAAAAAAAATAAACGCTGTGAAATTTGAAAATTTTCATGTCATGTCATTGAACAGTAGCAAGCATTGATTATATGGGATGTGCAATAAGGATTAGATTGTGTTTGCAAGAAAGATTAGTATAGTCTGAGAGATGCAAGATGGAGAAACACCTGTAAAAAATATATAAATCTGTAATAAATATTATTTACTTATTGATTCCGCTGGCTGGTATCCGGCCAAAATCTGCCTTGTAAATATTCGTTGCCATTTGGATGGTATAGGGGTTGAAGCACACTGGATGCAATCCCGGATGAACAACCATGCACAGAAGTCCATCGGGTTCCTGATTTATTCTACGCCTGACCTATATATATAGAAAATTTAATCGTTAGCCATATGCATGGTTTTCAGTGCTACCAAGATGCAAGGTTGTGTTACTACTGTACCTGAGGAACCTCCATGCAGCACACATTCTCAGCCTCTGTTGGCATCCATTCACAATTTCCACACGTGCACCTAGTAGATTGATTTGAGGGTGAAGGAAATTATCAATCAATGATCAAAATGGCTACAATACAGTACTGCTCAATACCAACACAACTGCTATAGGATGCTATGATGGAGACCAGAGAAAGAGTTTCATCTTGTTTACATCAGGGTCCCCCATTTTCAATTCATCGTAACATATATGACATACAGATAGACAGTACTGCTACATCTATATATTTATGACATACCATATTTGTAAATACAGTACTGTTTGTGATACAAAGAGAGCCCAGAAAAAAAAGTATATACATTTGCCGTAGAAACTGTACATAGGAGTGGGGGGGGGGGGGGGGGGGGGGGGGTTGGGTAGGAGGGGTGGGTGGGGGACACTGTATAAAACGGTAGCTGCTCTTTACAGTATAAAGTAACATTATAGCAAACTATAGAAATTCATTATTACAATTGACATACAGTGGAGTTGTACCTACTATTCGGGAACCCCACAGAAGGGGGAACCATTGTTTGGGGGGTGAATACAATCTAACGTTAGTGTGTGTGTGTTCGACGGGACGCGACAGAAGTACACTGTATATAACTGCTGCTCTTTATAAAGTAACGTTATAGCAAACTATAGAAATTCATTATTACAATTGACATACAGTGGAGTTGTACCTACTATTCGGGAACCCCACAGAAGGGGGAACCATTGTTTGGGGGGTGAATACAATCTAACGTTAGTGTGTGTGTGTTCGACGGGACGCGACAGAAGTACACTGTATATAACTGCTGCTCTTTATAAAGTAACGTTATAGCAAACTATAGAAATTCATTATTACAATTGACATACAGTGGAGTTGTACCTACTATTCGGGAACCCCACAGAAGGGGGAACCATTGTTTGGGGGGTGAATACAATCTAACGTTAGTGTGTGTGTGTTCGACGGGACGCGACAGAAGTACACTGTATATAACTGCTGCTCTTTATAAAGTAACGTTATAGCAAACTATTGAAGCAAGCTAGTCATAATTAAAAACTGCTCAATACAAACACAACTAGTCAGAGGTAAACAAGGTAACGTTACTTATAGCAAGCTATCGAAGCAAAAGCTGGCTGATCGATCAAGTAAGTAACGTTACTCGCTCTTTCGGCAAGCCATTATACTAACGGTGTAATCAACTTACCAATCGGAAACTATTTGCAAGCCTCGCTGTTGCAACTCGACTTCTTCTTCTGAATCATACTGTGGGTCGCTCTCTGGATCCCAAACATAATGTACAGCCATGTTGTATTAGTTAGTAAAATCGGTATATGTTTTGCGTGTCGAAATAAAAACCCTTCACCTGAGACCTGAGACCTGAGAGGGAAGGACGGGGAGATGGGCGGAGCTATTTGGTGGGTGGCTGAAATCCTAAAACAGAAAAATGCTGGTTTTGAGTACTTGATTAGAAATATAAAACAATGATTATTTTTGGAATAAACCTTACAGATGTGTTACATAGACTCACAGGAATTGTGTAAAGTTGCCCAAATAGTGCTAGGAATAGCAATGCATAGCCCCTTTAAAGCTCAACAGAGACTGGATTTATCACACTGAATGAAAAAAAAAAAAGCTGAAGAAGACTAAAATGTGGAAATAAGTGAAAAAATTTTTGCACAGTTCTGAAAACATTAAATGTTTAATATAGGCATGTAAAGTAAAAAAGGCTACTGGGACACTTTTCTTTACACAGTTCAGTTATTTTGGCTATAAGATGATGTGATGTCTTTAGAAAGCTAAGAAAATCCTTGTTTCAATAGTATATGAAACTCAAAATAATAACTTTATTTGTATAGCACTTTTTCATACATGCCCTTTGTTATTAATGTTTCACATTTTGTTTATCATTTTGGAAATAAATTCTATTTGAATAAATGATATTTTTGAAAGCTAACCTCACCTTTTAATTGCCAAATAATAACATACACTCTTACCAGGGGTCAAAACAATGCCATTTACTGCTTTTTATATAGAAATAAAATGTATATTATGCATAATTGAGTTTGGAATTTTGGCCCGGCCCTCCAACATATTTTCAGTTGCTCATTCGGCCCCCCGGGAAAAATAATTGCCCATCCCTGCTTTAGGGGCTCATCTTAGCTGTCTTGCTTCTCTCTCTCTCTCTCTCTCTCTCTCTCTCTCTCTCTCTCTCTCTCTCTCTCTCTCTCTCTCTCTCTCTCTCTCTCTCTCTCTCTCTCTCTCTCTCTCTCTCTCTCTCTCGCTCTCTCTCTGAAACACAGACTCATCTCTCTCTATCTCTCTCTCTCTCTCTCTCTCTCTCTCTTTCTCTGTCTGTCTGGACCACAGACTCAACTCTCTCTCTCTCTCTCTCTGGACCACAGACTCTCTCTGTCTGGATCATCACAGACTCTCTCTCTCTCTCTCTCTCTCTCTCTCTCTCTCTCTCTCTCTCTCTCTCTCTCTCTCTCTCTCTCTCTCTCTCTCTCTCTCTCAGAGTTCAGAGTATCGGGGAAGATACTCCAGTCCTTCTACTCAGGAGCTGTAGAGAGCATCCTGACCGGAAACATCACTGCCTGGTATGGAAACAGCACGGCACAGGACAAGAAGGCCCTACAGAAAGTGGTGCGCTCAGCCGAGCGTACCACGGGTATTGCACTACCCCCCTGCAGGTTCTATACAACAAGAGGTGCAAATCCAGAGCCTGCAGGATAATGAAAGACCCTCACCACCCCAATAACAGCCTGTTTCAGCTGCTGAGGTCAGGCAGACGCCTGCAAATCCCAGCTACTAGGACAGAGCGGCTTAGGCTCAGCTTCTTCCCCCAGGCCATCAGAGCCATGAACAATGTACATTGAGTGCTCAGAACATTGAACTGTCCACACACAAGCACACATGAACACACACACGACACGCACACTGTGCACGCTCACACACGAGCAGCCACTTAACACTTTAACATGAGCGGGCACACACTCATGTCGCACACACGCACACTTATGGCCAAAGGAAAGGACACTTTAAATTAGAATAACAGGAACAGTGTATTGCACTACCAAAGCTAACTAGCATGTCACACATGCGCTGTAAATAACTATGTACAGATACCGAGATGTCACTCCATGTTACCTGCTACCTGTTACTGCACAATGTTGTTTCTTCTTTTGATTCTATTATATGTACCACTGTATTGCACATCGTTGCGGGCAAGACCACCCGCATTTCATTGTATACCTGTATGCCGTGACAATTAAAACTCTTGACTTGACTTGACTTGACTCTCTCTCTCTCTCTCTCTCTCTGTCTGGATCACAGACTCATCTCTCTCTCTCTCTCTCTCTCTCTCTCCCCCTCTCTCTCTCTCTCTCTCTCTCTCTCTCTCTCTCTTTTTGCTCTGGTGGAGGGTGTGCCACTGTGTGTGTGCCATCATGTTAACGTTAGCCTCAGTTAAACCTTGCGACGCCTCGTTAGATGAAGCTGTGTTCTGAGGTGTCCTGTGTTCTGAGCTGTGTTCTGAGCTGTGTGCTGAGCTGTGTGCTGAGCTGTGTTCTGCATGTGTTCTGTGTTCTGAGATGTGTTCTGAGCTGTGTTCTGCATGTGTTCTGAGGTGTCCTGTGTTCTGAGCTGTGTTCTGCATGTGTTCTGTGTTCTGAGATGTATTCTGAGCTGTGTTCTGCATGTGTTCTGAGGTGTCCTGTGTTCTGAGCTGTGTTCTGAGGTGTTCTGTGTTCTGAGCTGTGTTCTGAGCTGTGTTCTGTGCTGTGTTCTGCATGTGTTCTGTGTTCTGAGCTGTGTTCTGAGATGTGTTCTGAGCTGTGTTCTGAGCTGTGTTCTGAGATGTGTTCTGTGTTCTGAGGTGTCCTGTGTTCTGAGATGTGTTCTGAGCTGTGTTCTGAGCTGTGTTCTGAGATGTGTTCTGTGTTCTGAGCTGTGTTTTTTTACCTTTAGGGGGGGGGGGGGGGGGGCTCGCGTTTAAATCTCGCACAGGGCCTCGCATTTCTCCCAGGCGGCCCTGTGTGTGTGTGTGTGTGTGTGTGTGTGTGTGTGTGTGTGTGTGTGTGTGTGTGTGTGTGTGTGTGTGTGTGTGTGTGTGTGTGTGTGTGTGTGTGTGTGTGTGTGTGTGTGTGTGTGTGTGTGTGTGTGTGTGTGTGTGTGTGTGTGTGTGTGTGTGTGTGTGTGTGTGTGTGTGTGTGTGTGTACTAGTAATTTGCCCTGTTTACTTGTAATGTTATATGTTATGATGTAAGTATTATGTCTTATGTGTCAATTATGTGTCAATGTGATGGCCGAGCTTGGGTACAGGTGTACAATGTACTTGTATTCGGAAGTCTTGGCCATGTATAAAAATGCACCATGACCGGTCTGTGTGTGTGTGTGTGTGTGTGTGTGTGTGTGTGTGTGTGTGTGTGTGTGTGTGTGTGTGTGTGTGTGTGTGTGTGTGTGTGTGTGTGTGTGTGTGTGTGTGTGTGTGTGTGTGTGTGTGTGTGTGTGTGTGTACTAGGTCCTTTGTCATGTTTACTTGTAATGTCATGTTATGATGCAAGTATTATGTTGCACGGTCACAATGTAAATTCTTTGTGGACCCTAGCTGTAGCTAATTGTGGATCCTAACAAACTAAACTAAACTAAACTGTAGTGTACAACAGTACCTGGAAATGCTGCACTATATATGTTATATATGTATGTATATGTATATGTATGCTCAATGGTGCATCGTAGACCTACACCGTAGCTGTACAGGACACAGCCTTGGGACGTCCGCAGGCGAGCATGATCAATGCATGCAAATTGAAAATCAACTGGCAGTTTCATGCTGACTTTTTAAGTGTGTCTTTGTCTCCTAAATGCTTACTAAGCTTGACGGTATTCCCGTAACACACGCGCATCCTCGCGTTTTTCACCCATAATTGAATCACGGGTGCCAGAGGGACAAGGTGAGGCTTAATAACCATTCATTCCCCTCGACTGAGGACTGCGCTGCCAGCAGTAGTAATTACAGGGACAGGTAGGGTGGAATAATCGCAGTTGTGCTCTCCGCAATCAAACATGGCCACCATCTTGGTCCGTGATTCCTCGCTGCAGGAATGGGAAATTATTTATAATTTGTAGGAACACTATTGGATGCTGATTATTATATATTGTTGTATTTAAGCACACAAGTTCATATGGAGATTCAGCTTCTGTTCCTACTGAGTACCCATAGCTCTGTACAAAAATAAATAACTAAATAAAACCTTCGTATTGTCTTTTACTATTATGCAATACTAGTATTGCCTATATTACTACTTACTATGCTAATATGTCTATACTACTACCTAATATGCTAATATGTATACTACTACCTACTATGCTACTATGTCTATACTACTACCTAGTACCTACTATGCTGTCTATACTACTACCTACAGTACTATGCTATATGTCTATACTACTATGCACTCAAGACTGTAGCACTCAAGTTCGAGACTGTTTTCACGAACAATCTTTTTTTTTTTTAAACTTTGGCCATTCCCCTGGCTCTTTTTAGCGTTTTATCGCATTTATTCTGGTCAAGAATGACCGACAGAAACAGGCTGAAGGGGTACAGATGGGGGGGAAGACACTCTGGGAAAGGCACGGCTGCAGTCCGGGATTCGAACTCGCTAAACCCCAGATCCGTGACGAGCACGGTTGTCCCCGGCGCCGAAATAGCGCTCGAGGTACGTGGTGAGCTACTGGAGCTCCCTTCACGAACAATCTTACTTACCCTTACTGTAGCTGCCAGAGTTGTATCCTTCCTGCTGACTCGTTGTACAGAACTTGTAAGTCGCTTTAGATAAAAGCGTCAGCTAAATGACTAAATGTCAATCTAAATTTACACAGTAACACACAATAAATAATATGTCTCCCAACTAAGAAGTGTGTGCTGTCTCTGTGTGCAATAAATTACACGGTATCAGAAGTCTGTCAAAAGCAGGCAATGTGTAATTATGACATCTTCGCAAATTTCAACACTCCAACACTCGACTGGGATCTTTGAAAGATTATTTGAAAGATTCCGAAGTCACGTCATGTCTGTCGTTGATGGTCCTCTCTCTCTGAGCCAGCAGCTAAACGACGAGTGGGTTGGCTTGGTACGTGGATCGACGAGCAAGGTAGAGAAATCTACAAGACGTTAGACTGGGCTGACAGTGAGAGATAGTACATTGTAAATGGCGCATTTATATAGCAGCTTTTATCCAAAGTGCTTTACAATTTGTCCCTCGGCGGAGGCGACCATGCAAGGTGCCAACCTGCTCCTCGTCGGGAGCAGTTAGGGGTTAAGTGTCTTGCTCAAGGACACTTCGACACGCTGCCCGGGGGGGAGGAGCGGGAATCGAACCGGGAACCTTCCGATTACCAGACAACTGCTTTACCTCCTGAGCCATGTGGATCGCTTGGCAGTCTGTTGGCGGGTGGGAAGCCAGTGGGGGTATGGGTCCTGGTCGTTGCAATAGCGACTCCTACTGGTCAGTCGGGAGGGTATCTGGGGGAGAGAAGCGGCTGGTGACTCCACATGTATTGGAGGAGAATAGCCGCCAGGCACCATTTCAAACAAGGAGAACAACGGCCAAGTAAAGGTTTTGATAACTTTGTAAAGGATTTGAAACTCACAACCCAGACGACATGTTGATTGATGCCATAATCACAGGAGTACGAGAAAAGCAGATACAGGGAAGCTGTAGGATTATGGTGAGGCCCTGACCATCGGACCAGAAATCCATCAACACTTCAGACTGCAGGTGAAAGTGGCCCAAATCCCATTTTTCTTTGCTCATAGTGACTCAGATCTGGGGGGTTTTCACAACAGTGTAAACGGCACAAATCACATGGAATCTGATCTTTTCTATTCTGATTCGGGCCATATGTGGTTCCTAAATCAGATACAGGTCTGATTTTTTGCAATGCGACCTCTGAGTCATATCAGAATCCATGCAACTTTTATGTCACTCTAGAATGACATTCATCAACTGGCAGGAGTCACTCTGTAAATACAAACATGGAAGACAGCTGTGATGGAGGTAGTCAGTGGAAGGACAGGGAGGTGTTTATTAAGTATTTGGGGTGATACTTCTGTACAAGCAAAAGATGAGGGGACGTAACCTCACGTAACATAACCGGTCTGTGTTTGAAAGCATATAGGCCTATTTGCTGATGACGTCATGACAAATATGCACGTGGCTCTTTGGAGAAAAAAAGGAATGTATAATCCAGCAGTTTTCATTTGAAACAACTTTTAGTCAGGTGAGTGTCATGGTTTCTCCACCATGAGAAAGCACGGCAGCTCGTGCCAACTCAGCAGGGGTGTAAAGTAGGGATGGCACCGATCCAATACTAAGTATCGGTATCGGTCCGATACTGGTCAAATTCACGGGATTGGATATCGGAAGGTATTTTCCGATCCGATACATGCCGTAAAGCGTGCCATCACGTTAACAGTACTAGCACGACAACAACGTTAGCATTAGCTAAACGTGAGCGCCGCAGTCATGTCAGCTGTGTGGAGTTAATTTAAGCTCAAAGGAGAAAAAGACAAAACAGCCTGTGTATGCGTGCTAATACGACACAGAGTACAGGCCACCGTACTGGGCTCACAGGCAGGTACGCAGAGTAGAGTAGACTAGGAACGGATAAGGGTGGAGCTAACAGCTAACAATAAAGACACTCACAAATACAGAGGACTTGCATGTATGTGGAATAGCACAACACAGCCGAGTGTAATATCTGCAACGGAAGTATTTCTAGGGATGGCAGCAACACTGGGAACTTCAACACCACGGACTTAATTAAACACTTGGACTAACGTTACATCATTGAAACGGAGTATGCCGAGTTTACGTACCAAGAGGAAATGTTTTCCCGCAACTAACTTCGCTGGAAACCATTCAGAAGCGCGAGAAACTCCCTGCAGACGGTAACAAAGCAAAGCTGATAACTCTAACAGAGAAAATAACCAAATGTATTGTGCAGGACAATCAGCCCCTTTGTATGAAATGTAACGTTAGGTTTCCGACGCTTAGCCTCGCTTCATCTTTGTAACGGTTTGGCTTTTGTTCTCTCTTAGGAGTAAAAGTCCTAGCGTCACCCTGGAGTATTTCATCCTTTCATTTCTTCCAGGTTGTCCTGATTGCTAATTGACGCCTGCTGTGTGTATTTTGACTCTCTTTATAATGACCACTTGTTTGTTCTCTCATTTGTCAAGTTCTTCACAAACGTTACCGTGAGTACGCTGTCTACGGAGACTCACATCGCTCCCGGCCTGGAGGATGCGTCTGCCGTTTTGCAATTATGTTTAGTATTGTTTAGTTTCTTTGTTTATTATTATTCTCTTCTTTTGCTCTAAACGTTTCAAGAAAATAAAGAAACAGTATTTTTGTTGAGAAAGAGCTATCTCCGCACCTTCTTCTGTTCTGCATTTGGGTCCAACACACTTACCTGAACCGTAACAATCTTGGCAAACTGGCATTTTATCTCCGACACGGCTATCCCAAATAAGTACAATGGGCCTCATGCATGAAGCGATATAAAAACAGATTTCGTTCTTAACTAGCATTTCCTCTTACTTTGTTCTTACCTGGGATTCAGCAAAGTTTTCTTATTGTTGCTTTTTTCTCAGGCAAGAACAAATTATAAGAGTGGTCGAGAGCACTCTTACCGAAATAAGAAATTCTTACCCCAAAAAAATAAAAAAATAAAAAGCCTACCATTGGTTAATTGCCCCCAAATACGACTTTAAAAATACAGAACTTTTCAATAATAATAAATGGATTATATAGTTATCAAGGGGGGGGGAAAGTACCCAGAAATTATACTTAAGTAAAAGTATGGGTACCGTCTCAAAATCTGACTCAAGTAAAAGTCAAAGTATCTGGCTAAAAACACACTTGAGTAAAAGTCCTACTTTTAAATGTACTTAAGTACTAAAAAGTAAACGTTTTTTTTTTTTAAAGGGATAGACCAGGGGTCTCAAACTCATTCCATCGTGGTCCAAGTTTTCATTTTAACTATACAGTGAGTTAGTTGAAAAGGTGAGCCAATTAGTGAAATCATCAGCTGGTGTTTAGGCAAGGCTGGAACGAAACCAAGCATACACTCTGCCCACAATGGAATGTGTTCTGCGATAGACAATGCTGAAATGAAAGAACAGAGGACACTTTTTAGCATTAAAATGATTTAATGCACTTCTCCATTGAAGGTAAACTAACATGGACGGCATTCACATCACAGCATGAATAATATCACAATATTAAAGGCAGAATACTGGAGTACCCTGAATAATATCACAATATTAAAGACAGAATACTGGAGTACCCTGAATAATATCACAATATTAAAGACGGAATACTGGAGTGCCCTGAATAATATCACAATATTAACCACAGCATAATGCGGATCTGACTGTCTATTCTTCTGATAGCAGGTGTTTAATCAAAGATCCCCGCTTTCTAGTGTTGCACAAGGACCAATCAGCATGGGTATGGGCGGGTTCATTTTCCATTGATGGGGATTTGATTGGCTGTTTACCTGCGGTCGCAGGATTAATAACGTTAACGTTAGTTCGGCCAGATAAACAATTAAAATATACTAATTAAAATGGTTGGACCTGTGAGATTTGTACTTTGTACTTTGTAGGTCTGCATTTTAAATGTAAGGAGCAAAAAGTATGTTTTTTTTCTCTAAAATGTAATGGAGTAAAAGTACAAAGTATATAAACCTAATAATACTAGAGTAAAGTACAAATCCCCCAAAACAGTACTTAAGTATTGTAACGAAGTACAATTACTCAAGTACTTTACACCCCTGTTACAAAGGGTCAGATTAAACCGAATATATATATTTATTACTTGAGATATATTGTATAATATTTGTATATCGTCTGATATCCCTTGTATATTCTTTGTATATATACACAGAATATCCCTTTACCTAGGTACAGGCCAGACCATAATATTCGTTCTCCTATTGGACAGCGACCCCTAGGCGCCAACGGCCATACCCCCAATGGCAAGTTCAAAGCTACCGCTAAGACATGTCTCAACATGTCCAGGTTTGCGCAGTAATACGAGACAGAACTGAGGTTGGCACTAGATTATTCACCTTACGTATAAATACGTCGTAGGTGGATACAGAAGCACTTAGTCCAAAACGTTGAAGCCTTCACCACGATACAACGTGCCGTGAAGTGGGCCCTTTTTGCCCCTAAATAGAGCCTTGAGAACCGCGTGCGAATAGATAGCTAAAGTGTCAGAGTTTAACGCTGTATCGTCGAGTTCGACTTATTCTATTGTAAAGTAATAGTCTATTATTTATAGTGTATCGTGCGGCTACCGTTCTACAGTGACCAGCATTACCACCGGTTCATCGTACTCTAGCTAGTGCACTTATCCAGGCTGGGCGGCCTAAACTCGTGCCGCCATCCGAGGAGTCCTAGACGAGAACCGTTGGATATGTACACCGGAGAACCTACACCGGCGAATGCAGAGCCTTTTCCGGCTGGATTATATTGCTTTGGTACTGTGGCTGCTGGAGCAGAGAACCGTCTACCCCACTGCTGTGTGGGATCTACCCTGTGAGGAGCACCATCGAGCCCGCCTCTAGGACCACAGAGGCTGGCTAGCTTTATCCATGCTGTCTTGCATACTGGAGTATAGCTGTTGCTTTGTCTACGGACCAAAGGATTATTGCACTGTGTTACGAAGGATCAGATTAAACCGAGTATATATATTTATTTGTTGATATATATTGAATAGTATTTGTATATCGTTTGATATCCCTTGTATATTCCTTGTACATATACACGGAATATCCCTTTAGCCTACTATAGCCCATAATAGTTCATTCTCCTATTGGACAAAGGACCAGGCGCCAGGGGACCAGCCCCCGGAGTTAAGTTCAAAGTTACCGACAAGACATGTCTGTACTAGCCCCGGCCCTGCCCAGGGATACGGCGACAGAAATGAGAGTGGCACTATTTGTTCACCGTGCATATAAATATGGCGTAAGTGAATACAGAGGCACTTAGTCAGAAACTTAGTAACCAACGTGAAGCCTCACCCACGATACGACGTGCGGTGAAGTATGGCCTGTTTGGCCCCAGAATAGCATTGAGACCGCGTGCGAATTAATAACTGAATTGTCAGAGTTTGGCACTGTACCGTCGAGTGCGACGTATTTCTATTAAGTTAATAATAGTCTATTGTGTATGGTGCATCGTGCGGTTAGAGTTCTAAAGTGACCAGCATCTCCAACGCTTCCTCGTGTTAGCTAGATTCTTATCCAGGCTGGGCCGACCACATGGCGCTTTCATCCGAGGAGATCTAGGCGAGGACCGAATGGACATGTACACTGGATTACCTACCCGACGTCTGCATAGCCCTGTGCGGCTGGAATATATATTTGCTTTGGTACTGTGATTTGTGGAGCGGATAATCGCCGACGCCTGTGAGTGTTGGATTTACTCCCGAGAGGAGTCAAGGTCGAGTCGGCACTCAGAGAGCCTGAGGCCGCCTAGCTTTCTTCACTGTGGAGCTACAGCCTACAAGAGAACCAAGCTGTATTCGTCTGCGGATCAAGAGTCTATCGCACTGTCTTCTGTACTCGAAGTCTCCCTAGATATCGTTGACCAGACGTTCTACTACCGACAGCTCTCCTACCCCCCCTGCCGGCTTACAACCGGGAGGACCCCTTCCAGTATATCCCGCTATATCATTAAGTGTACCATAGATATAATTCCCTAAGAGCCAGGTTGTATACTTGCCTCCTGCGTAACCAGAGAATGGACATTCAGTGTTGATTTGCCTACGAATACTCATTTGCCTTACAAGTGCAATCAAATGTAATATAAGTATCATATGTACCTTTTGCTCCATTAAATACTTGATTTATACCTTTGACTGGAACCGATTTCATTGTGGGAAGTGTTCATCATATTCATATATTGTGTACTGTATGGCCAGTAGTTAAAGTACATAAAGCGGTAGTGGTTTAATGATACCATACTTATCAATACAGTCAGGGAATTGTACCCCTCAGTTACAATTGGTCCTTCGAGCCGGAGGGTAACTAGTGTAATATTAATATAGTGGTATTAATATTGAAATGGCCTATGATGAACACTCCACAAAACGGTCCTCCTAAAGTAGATCGCCCGCAGCGTAGACGGCAGCCACCTCAGTACTTAGAGGATTACGCTGCCAGTATACTACCTAGCCTTCTACAGACGGTAAACGCGGTAAAAGTAGAAAGTAAAATTATGTCCGACCCTATCAACCAGGATACCCCGACCACAGAGGCCCTAGTGGGTTCTAATGTAACTGACCAAGCTCACGGTGGGGACCAGGAGGGAACCGACACGACTTTACCCCCCGCCAAGACCGAAGAAGTAGTCCCCGGAGAGCTCCGGGAGGAAGACAACCCTCCAGAGATGGAACTCTGCACGGTACAAGATGAGGAGAGCGCCGCGGAGATAGAGCTCCAGGACTCCCCGCAGGAGAACGCATCTCCAACGAGTACTGCCAGGAGCGGATCACCTCAACCAGCGTCTTCCCCCAGCGAGGCGGACAAGATGCTGGCACAGGCGTTCCTCGCCAGCCTAGCAGCCTCAACAGAGCGCGATCGACTCCAAGCACAGACGCTTAGTGAGCGCGAACATTCTTCCATGGAAAGAGAACGCATTCAAGCGCAGCAACGGAGCGACGAAGATCGTATACGTCTAGAGATTAGACGCCTTCAGACGGAAGAGAATATGGCAAGAGACCGGGCCGACACCCAGCGTGCCGCTGCCGGTGCCCAAAGAGAAGCAGAGCGCGACAGAATACAAGCGCAGCTAATGGAGCAGCTGATCGCCAAGGCAACACCCCCTCCCTCCGCACGGGGTTCCAGGGCCTCGTCAAGACACGGGTCAAGGGCACCCTCCCCTAACCGATCAAGCGACCCTGAACTCGACCACCAGAGAGAGCCTATACCCCCCTCCGAACCCCTTCCCCGACCGGTCCCAGTGAGACCCAGCTACAAGGAAGGAACGGTGTACACCGCGGAGAGGCTAAATAGACGACTACAGGATCTAGATGACCTGACAGAAGAAGAAGAGGGAGAGGAGGAGAGTCAAGCCCGACAGCAGCACAGTACTCCACAGGACCAGGAGGTCCAGTACAGCCCAGGCTCTACCCCCGCGGCTCTGCGCTACAGACCCCCGACTCTATTCACGGGTGAGCATGACACACGACCAGTCCCGAGGAATAGCACCTGGATACGCAGGCCATGGTACCCTGCCGGTACCAGCCCACCGAGAGGCGTAAGAGGAGACTCGCCTAGGAGGCCTCTCTTCCAACGCTCACCGATGTGCCAGCCATCTACGGCGTCATACATTGGCACACCGACGTTTCCAGACTTCACCCATGAGAACCGAGCACAGTACACGGAGTTACGGATGTGCTTAGAGACAATGATGGTTGACGTAGCTGATGAACGCCACAAGTATGCTATCCTATTGAAGCACCTCAAGGTGCCCCGAGCGCACAACATAGCGCTGGCCTATGCCACCTCTACTACCCCATACACAGCGGCTCTAGCAGCGCTCGACCAAAGATATGGACGCATATGGGATTACGTAATACAAGAGATAAGGCATATTGACCGCCTACCCCCAGCAACAGACAATCGCTCACTAGACGACCTGTCTATCAAAGTACAATCCCTGGTAGGGATGCTGGGGGCGCAACGAGAAAAGGGTATGCACGAACTATACGCAAACTCTAATGTCGAGAGGATTTTAGAGAAGCTGCCGCCCGCCCGACAAGAGCGCTTCAGGCGGCAAAGAGACCACCGTGATCCTAACGGTCCCGAGCCATCCCTCCTAGACCTAGCCGACTTCCTGGCGAGAGAAGTCAGCAGCCTACGATTGGATACGTTCGTGCGGAGCACACCAAGCTCCAGAGAGGGACCTAGGAGAGCAAACGATGGCCGAAGATTGGTGACTGTCATGCACCAATCAGAATCAGTACCGAGCAGCAAGAACCACAGTACCCCCTCGATGAAAGAGAAGTGGAAGATGGTGTGCCCGTACTGTGAAAAGGAACACTGGTTGTCACAATGTGACATGTTCAAGAAGATGACCGCTGAAGAAGTGAGTCAATGGATAAAGTCCAACCGACGCTGTTACCGATGTGCGCGCAGTCACATGGCAGCCGATTGCCGCTTAAAGAAGAGGTGTAGTCGGTGTGACGGAGCCCACCTAGATGTCCTACACGACAGTAACAGAAGAAAGCCTGCACCCTCAAGCAGCACAAAGGCAAGTGTTATGTACATTGACCCCGCGAGCAGCGGGGGCGCCCAGGTGCTCTTAAAGGTGGTCCGTGTAACACTGAGTTACCAAGATAAGGTCATGGACACTTACGCCGTCCTTGACGACGGGTCAGAGAAGACCCTTCTCCTCGCGTCCGCTGCGGCCCAGCTGGGGCTGCGGGGGAGCGAAAACCAGATGACGATTCGGACAATAAGAAGAGATCTAAAGACGATAAAGGGCGAGAATGTCTCCTTCACTATCGCAGCAAGCGGGCAGCCAGAGAGACGGTATAGGATTACTAATGCTTTCACCAGCCAAGAAATAGGCCTATCACAGTACACCTACCCCATCGCCAAGCTGATGGATAAATATGTGCACCTGTGCCAACTACCTATCCCGCTCATAGACGGTGCCACCCCGACCCTGCTGATAGGCTCCGACCATGCAGACCTCATAGTCCCGATAGACCGGGTCCACACAGGACCCAGAGGCTGTCCTGCAGCAGTCGAGACCCGCCTAGGATGGACATTACAAGGCCGCCTCGCTAAGTCTCTTAACCGAACAGCAGCCACTAACTGCCTCCACTCCAGAGTGACAGAAGAAGACACCACTCTCCTACAGCACGTCGAGAGGCTATGGACACTAGAGACAATGCCCTTTAAGAACGAAAAGAAAGACATTCGTTCCAAGGAAGACATTTACGCTATAGCCCTCCTCGAGCAAGGGACAAAGAGAGTCAACGTCAACGGAGTGATGAGATACGCAACTCCACTCCTGAGGCGAGAGGGTATGCCTACCTTTCACGCCACAAAAGAAGCGACGGAGCGGTATCTATTGAACACAGAGCGGCGCCTAGCCAGAGACCCCGCTCAAGAGACTGTGTACCGCGCTGAGATTAACAAGCTAATCACAGCGGGACACATAAAGAAAATTGACATTAAAGAGGCCGATCAGACGACCGAATCATGGTACGTGCCGCACCACAAAGTCCACCACAACGGCAAGGATCGTATTGTGTTTAACTGCAGCTACCAGATCGGATCACAAAATCTGAATAAAGAGCTCTTGCCCGGCCCAACACTCGGCCCCTCTCTACTAGGCGTGTTACTACGTTTCCGCCAGGACAAGGTGGCCATCAGCGGCGATATCAAAGGGATGTTCCTGCAGGTGAGACTAGTGGAGGAGGACAAGCCCCTGCTGCGGTTCCTATGGAGAGAGAGGATCGGGGATGAGCAACCAGCCATCTATCAATGGGAAGTCCTCCCTTTCGGAACCACATGCAGCCCATGCTGTGCTACGTTTGCACTGCAAAAACACGTCGCAGAGGACCCAGCAGCAGATGAAGAGGTCCGACAAAGTGTAGGAAATAGTTTCTACGTGGACAACTGTTTGCAAAGCGTCTCGACGCCAGAAGAAGCCGAGGCTCTTCTACTCAAGCTCCGCGCCTCCCTGATCAAAGGCGGCTTTGATCTCAGGCAGTGGGCCAGCAGCGACCCGCAAGTATTGCGCAGCCTCTCCCCCGAGGACAAGGCAGCGAGCAGCGAGACCTGGATGGCGACCATCCCAGGAGAAGCCCAAGAAATGACACTAGGACTAGTCTGGCGCTTCAAAACAGACTCGCTCCATTATAGACACACACCCCTGACCAAGGAGCAGGGAAGGTCGACTGCACTACCGACCACCAGACGGAGTGTATACAGAACACTCGCCAGACAATATGACCCGTTGGGATGTATTCTACCTTACACCACCAGGGCAAAGATGATTGTAAGAGCGTTATAGGACAAGGACCAGGGCTGGGACGACCCCATACCCGAACACCTTGCATCCACATGGAGAGAGTGGGAGACGGAACTCCGCTCACTCCCAGGTGTTAACATACGCCGCAGCTACTTCCCACCCACAGTGAGGCCAGAGACATGCAAGATGGATCTACACGTCTTCAGCGACGCCTCCGAAGTAGCCTACGGTTCGGTGGCTTACTTGCGTGCCCGAGAGGAGGGAGGAGAAATACATACTGCTTTCATTCTGGCTCGCTCAAGAATAGCCCCACGAAAGCAACAATCTATCCCGCGTCTAGAGCTCTGCGCAGCCCTAGCAGGAGCGCAGCTCGCCACGTTAATCCAACGTGAACTCACCATTCCGGTGCAAAGAACAATCTTGTGGTCAGACTCCACGACAGTACTCACATGGATCCGGTCTGATTCGTGCAGATACAAGGTCTTCGTGGGAGTCAGAGTCACAGAGATTCAAGAGTTAACAGAAGTAGCGAGCTGGAGGTATGTGGACACAAAACACAACCCAGCTGACGTCATCACCCGGGGAATGTCCCTGGATGACCTCACCCGTCACAACCTATACAGTGACGGACCAGAGTTTCTCAAGCTCCCGGAAGAAGAGTGGCCTACACCCACCCCACGGGAGGCGAGTAAAGAGGAGGCCGAAACAAGAAATCTATGTTCTGTGGATTGAACACACTCGTCTCCACAGACCCCGACATAGACGATTGCCTCACCCTAGAGAGTGCGCAGCTAAAGACATTTCTGTGGCACCACCCAGAGGTTCAGCCCACTACTGACATTTCAGCAGCTGACTACGAAGAAGCAGAACTTCTTCTACTACAACGAGCCCAGAGAGACTCGTTCCCCGACGAGCTAGACTGTCTACAGGGAGCAAAGCCCGTCCCATCAGACAGCAGACTGCTCCACCTAGCACCCGAGAGCGACGCCCATAGTCTCATCAGAGTGGGTGGTCGTCTGCGGAGAGCCCCAGACTTACCGGATGACGTCAAGTACCCGATAGTCTTGAACAGCCGACACAAGGTCACAGAGCTGATCATAAAGAAATACGACGAGGATGTGCACCACGCAGGGGCAGAGAGAGTCTTCGCGGAGATCAGACGTCGTTATTGGATACTGCAAGGGAGAGAAGCAGTGCGGCGCTTCCAGCGAACCTGTCTAGACTGTCGTAAGTGGCGAGCACAGCCCAGTATACCCCGGATGGCAGACCTACCTCCCTGTCGCCTCCGACTCGGCGACAAGGCCTTTCACTCCACCGGTATGGACTGTTTCGGCCCGCTGTATATAAAGAAAGGAAGAGGAACCGAGAAGCGATGGGGTATTGTATTCAAATGCATGACCACCCGAGCGATACACATCAAACTCCTTCCAACCATGAGCACAGACTCATTCCTTATGGCCTTCCGAAGATTCACATCACGGAAAGGAAAACCGTCTACATTATTGTCTGATCACGGGACAAACTTCAAAGGCGGAGAAAGAGAGCTGAGAGAGAGCTTCGAAGCTATGGGCCCAGAACTTAAGACCCACCTCGCTCCATCCCAGATTGACTTCCAGTTTAATCCCCCGAACGCACCTCACTTCGGTGGAACCTGGGAACGAGAAGTACGTTCCATCAAGACAGCCCTGTACGCCGTGCTTGGGGCCCAGACCGTGGCGGAAGAAGTCTTAATGACAGTCCTCACGGAGATCGAGGGAGTATTGAACTCAAAGCCCCTCGGTTACGTCTCAAGTGATGTAGCAGATGTCGACCCAGTCACCCCCAACACACTCTTGATGGGGCGGCTGGACCCCGCGCTACCCCAGACAATGTACAGGCCTGAAGAAGCGAACGGCCGAAGAATGTGGAGGTACAGTCAAGTATTGGCTGACAAGTTTTGGAACAGCTTCCTACTCCACTACCTACCGTCTCTACAGACCCGCCAGAAATGGGTAAAAGAGAGAGACAATTTGACAGAAGGAACAGTCGTCATGATTATCGACCAGTCACTACCCCGAGCTATGTGGCCGGCTGGCCGCGTAAGCAAAGTGATCACCGGTGCCGACGGAAAGGTCCAAGCAGCTGAAGTGCTCGTCCAAGGGCGGACCTACACCCGACCCGTGGCGAGGCTAATAGAACTGCCAAGGCTCCCCGATACCATCGATGACGACCATGACCCCATGACTTTGTGAATTGACTGACCCTCACAGCAGACATTGAGTAGTGGACAGTGCGGTTAATCTGTCTCTGCTTAGCTAATTAGGTGGGACTAATTAGGGGGCGGCTGTTACGAAGGATCAGATTAAACCGAGTATATATATTTATTTGTTGATATATATTGAATAGTATTTGTATATCGTTTGATATCCCTTGTATATTCCTTGTACATATACACGGAATATCCCTTTAGCCTACTATAGCCCATAATAGTTCATTCTCCTATTGGACAAAGGACCAGGCGCCAGGGGACCAGCCCCCGGAGTCAAGTTCAAAGTTACCGACAAGACATGTCTGTACTAGCCCCGGCCCTGCCCAGGGATACGGCGACAGAAATGAGAGTGGCACTATTTGTTCACCGTGCATATAAATATGCCGTAAGTGAATACAGAGGCACTTAGTCAGAAACTTAGTAACCAACGTGAAGCCTCACCCACGATACGACGTGCGGTGAAGTATGGCCTGTTTGGCCCCAGAATAGCATTGAGACCGCGTGCGAATTAATAACTGAATTGTCAGAGTTTGGCACTGTACCGTCGAGTGCGACGTATTTCTATTAAGTTAATAATAGTCTATTGTGTATGGTGCATCGTGCGGTTAGAGTTCTAAAGTGACCAGCATCTCCAACGCTTCCTCGTGTTAGCTAGATTCTTATCCAGGCTGGGCCGACCACATGGCGCTTTCATCTGAGGAGATCTAGGCGAGGACCGAATGGACATGTACACTGGATTACCTACCCGACGTCTGCATAGCCCTGTGCGGCTGGAATATATATTTGCTTTGGTACTGTGATTTGTGGAGCGGATAATCGCCGACGCCTGTGAGTGTTGGATTTACCCCCGAGAGGAGTCAAGGTCGAGTCGGCACTCAGAGAGCCTGAGGCCGCCTAGCTTTCTTCACTGTGGAGCTACAGCCTACAAGAGAACCAAGCTGTATTCGTCTGCGGATCAAGAGTCTATCGCACTGTCTTCTGTACTCGAAGTCGTTGACCAGACGTTCTACTACCGACAGCTCTCCTACCCCCCCTGCCGGCTTACAACCGGGTGGACCCCTTCCAGTATATCCCGCTATATCATTAAGTGTACCATAGATATAATTCCCTAAGAGCCAGGTTGTATACTTGCCTCCTGCGTAACCAGAGAATGGACATTCAGTGTTGATTTGCCTACGAATACTAATTTGCCTTACAAGTGCAATCAAATGTAATATAAGTATCATATGTACCTTTTGCTCCATTAAATACTTGATTAATACCTTTGACTGGAACCGATTTCATTGTGGGAAGTGTTCATCATATTCATATATTGTGTACTGTATGGCCAGTAGTTAAAGTACATAAAGCGGTAGTGGTTTAATGATACCATACTTATCAATACAGTCAGGGAATTGTACCCCTCAGTTACACACTGGCTCCTGTATCTGGAGTCTCTTTATTCCTCGTTGATCCAGGCTTTTGCTCCCGAACATTCCTCTCCCCTGCTGGCTTACAACCAGAGGGAACCCCTTAGTATCTCCAGCTGACTACGAGTGTGCCTTATGTAATTCTTATGCTACAGGTGGTGTCAGTTATACCCATCTTATTATGCTCATGGACTTACGCTCTTGACCTACTTAAGTGTTCTTCGCCATATAAGCGCAATTCATAATTCTCAATTTGTAACCTATTGTTGCTGCTCTAATAATAAATACCTCTAAATAGAACTTTCTTTGTCAAGCCGTATTCTTGTGTGGGTGTTCACCAGATATACCGTGTACTGTATGGCCAGTAATTAAAGTACATAACTAAGTAGTGGTTTAATGATACCATACTCTCAATACAGTCAGGGAATTGTACCCCTCAGTTACAATTGGTCCTTCGAGCCGGAGGAATATCAGTGTAATATCTAAATATAATATTGATATTAACCATGGCCAGCGGCGAACACTCCACAAACGGCTCTCCTAAGCTAGAACGCCCGCAGCGCAGACGTCAGCCACCTCCTTACCTAGAGGACTACGCTGCCAGTCTAATACCCAGCTTTATACAGACGTTAAATGCGGGAAAAGCGGATAGTAAAAGCATGTCAAACCCTACCGACCAGGCGACCTTGCCAGTAGAGACCCTAGTGGGTTCTAACGTAACTGACCAAGCTCACGGGGGGGACCAGGAGGGACATGACATGACTATACCCCCCGACAACGTCAACGGGACGGTCCCCGGAGAGCTCCAGGATAAAGAAAGCGCTCCAGGGACGGAACCCGACCCACTACCAGAAGAGAAGCGCGCCCAGGAGATAGACCTCCTCGGAGCGCGCCAGGAGAACGGATCTCCAACGAGCACTGTCAGAAGCCGATCACCTCCATCAGTGTCTTCCCCCAGCAAGGCGGACAAGATGCTGGCGCAGGCATTCATCGCCACCCTGGCAGCCTCCACTGAACGCGATCGACTCCAAGCACAGACGCTTAGCGAGCGCGAACATTCTTCCATGAAACAAGAGCGCCTCCGGGCGCAACAGCTAAGTGAGCGCGAACACTCTACCATGGAAAGAGAACGCCTGCAGGCTCAACAACTGAGTGAGCGCGAACAATCTGCAGACCAAAGAGAGCGCCTTCACGCGCAACTCCAAGCGCAAGCCCTTAGTGAACGCGAACACTCTGCAACCCAGCGAGAGCGCTTCCAGGCGCAGCAAAGGAGTGAAGACGCATACGCCTGGAGACCAGACGCCTCCAGACGGAAGAGAATATTGAAAGAGACCGCGCCGATGCCCAGCGTGCCGCCGCCGGTGCACAGCGCGACGCCGCCAATGCACAGCGCGACGCAGCCCAAGATAATGGAGCAATTGATTGCCAGGGCGACACCCCCTCTCTCCGCACGGAGCTCCAGGGCATCGTCACGACAAGGGTCTAGGGCACCTTCCCCTACCCGACCAAGTGACCCGGAGCCCGGCCAACAGAAAGAGCCTATCCACGTCTCCGAACCCCCTCCCCGACCGGTCCATGCGAGACCCAGCAACCGGGAAGAACCGGCCTATGCCGCAGAGAGACTGAATAGACGACTTCAAGATCTAGAAGACCTAGCAGAGGAAGAGGAAGAGGAGGAAGGTCAAGCCCACCAGCAGCACCGCACTCCACAGGACCAGGAGGTCCAGTACGCCCCTCACTTCGGGGGAACCTGGGAACGAGAAGTACGTTCAATAAAGACAGCCCTGTACGCCGTGCTTGGGGCCCAGACCGTGGCGGAAGAAGTCCTCACGACAGTCCTCACAGAGATCGAGGGAGTATTGAACTCAAAGCCCCTCGGTTACGTCTCAAGTGATGTAGCAGATGTCGACCCAGTCACCCCCAACACTCTCTTGATGGGGCGGCTGGACCCCGCGCTCCCACAGACAGTGTACAGACCTGAGGAAGCGAACGGCCGAAGAATGTGGAGGTACAGTCAAGTATTGGCTGACAAGTTTTGGAACAGTTTCCTCCTCCACTATCTACCGTCTCTACAGACCCGCCAGAAATGGGTAAAAGAAAGAGACAATTTGACGGAGGGCACAGTCGTCATGATCATAGACCAGTCACTACCCCGAGCTATGTGGCCGGCCGGCCGCGTAAGCAAAGTGATCACTGGTGCCGACGGAAAGGTCAGAGCGGCAGAAGTTCTCGTCCAGGGACGGACATACACCCGACCCGTGGCGAGGCTGATAGAGTTGCCAAGGCTACCTGACTCCCTTGATGACGACCATGACCCACTGACTTTGTGAATTGCCCTACTCCTCACAACGGACATTGAGTAGTGGACAAGACGGTTAATCTGTCTCTGCTTATCTAATTAGGTGCAGACTAATTAGGAGGCGGCTGTTACAAAGGGTCAGATTAAACCGAATATATATATTTATTACTTGAGATATATTGTATAATATTTGTATATCGTCTGATATCCCTTGTATATTCTTTCTATATATACACGGAATATCCCTTTACCTAGGTACAGGCCAGACCATAATATTCATTCTCCTATTGGACAGCGACCCCTAGGCGCCAACGGCCATACCCCCAATGGCAAGTTCAAAGCTACCGCTAAGACATGTCTCAACATGTCCAGGTTTGCGCAGTAATACGAGACAGAACTGAGGTTGGCACTAGATTATTCACCTTACGTATAAATACGTCGCAGGTGGATACAGAAGCACTTAGTCCAAAACGTTGAAGCCTTCACCACGATACAACGTGCCGTGAAGTGGGCCCTTTTTGCCCCTAAATAGAGCCTTGAGAACCGCGTGCGAATAGATAGCTAAAGTGTCAGAGTTTAACGCTGTATCGTCGAGTTCGACTTATTCTATTGTAAAGTAATAGTCTATTATTTATAGTGTATCGTGCGGCTACCGTTCTACAGTGACCAGCATTACCACCGGTTCGTCGTACTCTAGCTAGTGCACTTATCCAGGCTGGGCGGCCTAAACTCGTGCCGCCATCCGAGGAGTCCTAGACGAGAACCGTTGGATATGTACACCGGAGAACCTACACCGGCGAATGCAGAGCCTTTTCCGGCTGGATTATATTGCTTTGGTACTGTGGCTGCTGGAGCAGAGAACCGTCTACCCCACTGCTGTGTGGGATCTACCCTGTGAGGAGCACCATCGAGCCCGCCTCTAGGACCACAGAGGCTGGCTAGCTTTATCCATGCTGTCTTGCATACTGGAGTATAGCTGTTGCTTTGTCTACGGACCAAAGGATTATTGCACTGGCTCCTGTATCTGGAGTCTCTTTATTCCTCGTTGATCCAGACTTTTGCTCCCGAACATTCCTCTCCCCTGCTGGCTTACAACCGGAGGGAACCCCTTAGTATCTCCAGCTGACTACGAGTGTGCCTTATGTAATTCTTATGCTACAGGTGGTGTCAGTTATACCCATCTTATTATGCTCATGGACTTACGCTCTTGACCTACTTAAGTGTTCTTCG
Source organism: Notolepis coatsorum (assembly GCF_963971535.1). Taxonomy (NCBI): domain Eukaryota; kingdom Metazoa; phylum Chordata; class Actinopteri; order Aulopiformes; family Paralepididae; genus Notolepis; species Notolepis coatsorum. The sequence goes on from NW_028170162.1 coordinate 65,588, forward strand.
CCATATAAGCGCAATTCATAATTCTCAATTTGTAACCTATTGTTGCTGCTCTAATAATAAATACCTCTAAATAGAACTTTCTTTGTCAAGCCGTATTCTTGTGTGGGTGTTCACCAGATATACCGTGTACTGTATGGCCAGTAATTAAAGTACATAACTAAGTAGTGGTTTAATGATACCATACTCTCAATACAGTCAGGGAATTGTACCCCTCAGTTACAACCCCTGATAGTTATGCTCTGGCCGCCCAGGCCATTGATTGATTGAAGATTTTATTAACAGATTGCAGAATGGGTACAATACAGTACAGCTCAATACACACAATTGTTAAGGGGAGGCAGACAGAGAAAGACTTTCGTCTTGTTTACATCAGGGTCCCCCATTTTCAATTCATAATGACATGTATAACATACATAACATACAGATATACATATACTGTATATCATGACATTTATGACATGACATACAGATACGTAGCATAGAACGCATATTTAGAGATCGTCTATATCAGTGGTTCCCAAACTTCTGTTTTATGCGGACCACTAGATTGTTATCAAGAACATTTGCGGACCACCTCGTATGCAAACAGTAAAACATAAATAAATAAACAACTGACTTAAACCCAGTAATACACGAGACCCTCTTCTTGGACCAAGTAGGTTTCGTCGATAATCCAATGTACAGTTACCCCCACCCACCCACCCAACCACCTCCAATGTACAGTCCCCCCCCCACCTACCCAACCCCCCCCCCCCCCACCTCCTCCAATGTACAGTTTCTACATCAAATGTATATACTCTCTTTTTTTTTACTTTTTTTTTTTTTTTTTTTTTTTATTACAGGAAAAGTGGTATGTACATTTACATTCGTCAGTATTATACATTTTCCATCTTTTCATCTTTTCTTCCCCTTTCATTTCCCCTTCCCCTCCTTCATGCCCACCCCAGCCCCCCCCCCCCCACATCGAGGTTTTTGAAGACACATCTGCAAAACATCCAAACATACAGCATAGATGCTACTGGGAAAGAAAAACAACTGAAGTATATTCTGCTTCATTTATATCTAAGTTCGGTGATCGTATAGTCTTTTACCCTTCTCCTCTGCATTGCTTGGTATTTCAGATGTTCGGTTCAATTAAGGAAAGAAGCTGACGAGGTGGTCCAATCAAACAAATTGCGGTGTTTATTACTATTTCTTAATAAACCACAGCTTATGAATCAAAACAAGTACAAACTCTTTACTTCAATCGAATTGTCTCTTTGATGTGGCAGTTTTGTCCATGATCTGATCAGCTAGGGCCGATCAGAGCCTTCTTCTTCGGTGGTGGTATTGTTGTCTCTCGGGTTTCCCATGACAACACGCAGCCTCTCTTTGTGGTGGTCGCCAAGGCAACCTTGCTTTTGGATCCTCTGCGGGTTGGGAGCGCTTGGTTTCGTCTACCCTCGGTGGCAGGATCTCCTGCTGCGAAGCGATCGTCTATCATCGTCTGGGTCCATAGCTCTGTGCGTCTCCGGCTCGGCTCTCGAGGTCTCCAGGCCGGTCTCTCAGTCCATCTCCAGGTCCGTGTCTCAGTCTCTCTCCAGGATCCTTCTCTCCGCCTGTGTGTGTCTCGCTCTCCAGGATCCTCTCTGTCTCTTCGCCTGCCCTTTTTAATGAGATAGAAAAAGACCTCTCCCCTGCCTGTCTAGTGACGTCACTCCCACAATCGGGCTTCCCCATTGGCCAAATTCCTTCTAGTAGGAACTTGTCTGTTAGTGACACGTCCTCCTGTTCTGCTGACACAATGTTTGCACAGTCTAATTTGGGGAGACTTCCAAATAGTCTGATGTCATCTCTCTGACCTCTGGACCTTGTCTTGAGCAGCTGCCGTGTCGTAACCTGAAATTGCTTACTAGTGTCAAATAAGACCTTTGATCTCAACTGTTATTTTCAGTTGGTCTTCCTGTTCTTCAAAGATAATTATCTCCTTCCTCCGTCTGTTATTACCAAATAGGTTCGCCCGGTGGGGGAAATTAGTCATTCTTGAGTAAGCTTTTGTTCCTCTTTTAGCTAGAGTACATACCTCCTTCCTGCCCTATCTTAATATAGTCCCGAGGGGTCAGTTTATGACCTTAATGACCTTTGCCACCTGGTCGGGGAAGTCACTGTCTCAACCTCTTACAACCAACATGGTGTTTCCTGCTCCTTCTTGCAAATCAGCATTTTGTCTTATCATTTTGTAAATTTTTTGTTGTTTTATTTAGATAAATTCACGACAATCCACCCTTAGTGGGTTTTATAACCCACTATATAGCACCAATATGTTCTTAATTAAACATGTTAAAATCATAATTATCATTTTTGCTAATATTTTCTAAAATTTCAAAAAAATCCAAAATTTACACAAATCGAACTACCAACCCTATTTCCATCTGTACAGTTACAAGAGTCATCATTTCACCTACCTTTTCTTCTTGCACAGTTATACACATGATCAGTTATTAATACGCCATCCAGTCTAGGTCCGTTTCTTTATACAAAAAGAACATCGTACCATTCTCAGCTTATTTCAATTATGACTATACATTATCCGTGTAATTAGCTTCAATGTGTCTGTTTTGTGTAATTGACTCTGCAAGAAAAGATTAATACATCACACCAATAAAAGATTAACACCCTAAACATCTGAGGGAAATTCAAACAAGCAACATATATCATTTCTTCTCCTTGAAAAGACCACTGAGGCCTCAATTATTCTTCGCTTTCATCCCTGTCATTTATCCCTATTCCAACCTCCTGAGGTCTTTACTGCTAACTCGTTTTGACTGTTTTTTCTTCTTGTTGTATTTTGTGCTAACCACAGCCTCTTCTTTGTTGTATGCAGTTTTTGGTACTGCTCCGATTTTCCACAGAAGGAAACGATTTTCCCTCTGTCCTTTTTGCATTTTGGATTGTTATTTACAAACACACAATAGATTGGACGGTCTCATTTTTCTCACAGATACATCTTTACTGTTCTGCATTTTGACAATACATTTTTCTCCAAATTGATTATCTATATATTTCACAGCTTCTTAAGTTAGCATTCAATCAAATCACCTTTGCCTCATTTCTTTTTGTGCTGTACTATTTTACTAGATCAAATATCTCCAGTTCAACACAATACTACCTCCACCCTTGAAAGTGGAATAACCATTATTTCACTATCAATACCTTATTTCCAGACAGTCTCCTCGGTCCGGGCAGTCAGCTCTAGACAAGGCCAATCACCAACAGAACCTATGTGCATAGCAACAAACCACAGTCCCTTTAAACACACATCCCACATACTCCGCCAGCCTTCAACAAGCCGGTGCAGAGTCTCCCATAAGTCAACCATCAAATTCACATGTCTGCACCCTACATGAACACTATTAGGCCAATGGCGACCAAAAACCTACAGAGCTTACCTATAGACAGAGAAACACGTTTCCCCAACACTTACCACATCCCAAAACGTGACACAACCCCCCAGATTCTACATCTGGACTCTTAATGAGCGGAAAACAAACCATGAACCAGCTCCCGTCCATTCTCAGTTTCCAGCCCATTATATCAGACTTCCTACCAGTCTCGCTGTGTCACCACCACCTGCTATCCCTGACCGGCGAGAGATCCCTCCCAGCCAGCCAGTTCCTAAAAAAATAGAGTGTCAAACAAGAAAATTGCAAATAAACAAAAAATCGTGAGTGCCTTCATGCTACACACCCATCCACAGAATTAAACTATCAGCTAGAGGCATAAATACCCCCGCAAAAACTAAGACAGCTAAATAAAAAATCCAAAAAGAAATAAAATAAGTAATGAAATAATAAAGGTCTTTTTTTATTTTTTATTTTTTTTATTTTAAGTCTCCTTGACCACCCTTGGATCAAGTATGTAATCACTACTATAAATAGTCCTTTGTTTTTAACTCTGTCTAATATTAAATGTTCCATTGTTCCTGTTCAAAACCATCAATTTTGTTAGTACGATTAGCCCATGCAATTTCCAGTCACTTCATCCCTCTATAGCCCCAACTTACCCTTGTTAGTCTTCCAAACCGTTTTAGTAACTTGCACACCTAATCAAACCTTATCTATGTATCTTCGTCTCTATCTTTATTCTAATCAGTCTCATTTTCCATTTTAATTTATTAATAACTCCATTTACTCGAGCACTCAAAAGGCTTTGTTTGTGCATTCCCGCTTCGCTCTTATTCAACCTATGACCTATGCAGACACAACCTATTTACACTCCTTCTGAGAATGACCCAACATTCTGCAAGTCCAGCAGGTCTATTTTCTGATGAACTCATGCTGTCCGTTGGACTCTCGCCATCTATTGGACCCTTGCTGAGCCCGCCACCCTTTGTCACATGACCGAGCGAGATGGCCGATCTCCCCACAATTCCAGCACACAGTCGACGCCGGCCATCCAGGCGGTCCCAGTTTACCACGACCCCAGCAGTCTCTCGGCTGGCATCCCACAGCTCTCGCCAGGTCCACCCCTCTCCTGTCCTCTGGTCGCATGTCCTGTTGCCTGGAGGAGAGAGGGGCATACCTGTCCTTTTCTGCTGCCTCTCCTCTGGCCTGTTCTCGTTGGGAGGGGCCTGGAAACTCACCCCTCCTGCGGTTCTGTTCACCCTGTCGCGGCCCAGTTCCCTGTCCGGGCAACGGAGCACAGGGCATTCCTTGATCACGGCGGCCTAGGTCTGACGCCCGAAGCATGACATCACGAACCGTACCACTCAACAGTACAGTCTTTTCAGCCAGTTCTTGCTCCAGTCCCCGCATCCCGTGTGCGGCTTGACCAAACGCCCGCTCTGTCTTCCTCAAGTCTTGATGAACCGCCTCATGTCGTTCGAACGCTTCTACAAACGCTCTCTGTCTTTCTGGAGAGAGGCACATCATCCTCTCCTCCTCCTCCACCCTTGCCCTCGCTGGCTGGCCCCTCGTCACCGGCCCACGCCTCTCATCCCCGCTTTGGTCTCGAGGGACGACTGGACATGGGAAACGGGTGGGCTGTAGAAACTGTTTGTGTATAGTTCCATACCTGCTGTCGGTCTCAGTTCCAGCCATACGGCCAGAGTGGACTTCGTGGGACTGCTGTAACAACGCCGCTCTTCTCAGTCTCTTTCTCTGTCCCTTGGTTAAACTGCAGTCGCCTGCAATGGACACCCCAGCATGGATCGGTTCTGGTTGGAGTAATACCGTTGTCACTGGTTCTCTCTCCTGTATTGGAACCAAAGTCAACATTTCAAGTCCTTCTATCGTACTGGTCACATGAGAGAAGTCCATCCTATTCCAATCAATCAGATTATCATCACTGGTAAAGTCTATCTGGGAAATGTCTGCAGAGGCCCTCGGCTTTCTCCCACCAATGGCATGACTACTGAGGGCCATTTCTATATTGTTATTGTTTTTTTTTTTTTTTTTTTTTTAATACTACGGGTTATTGAAACAGACTGATTGTTTACTCTCGTTTTTGTTATTCTATTGTTATTGCATCTAACGCTTCAGTTGTTCCTATCAATGTTCCACTAAGTTGAACTTCCTATGTTACAGTCATTCACTCCACTTTCAAACACTCCTGCAATAACCGTTTGAAAAAACAAGTTTCTCCGTCTCTAAAACTATTTCTACTTACTTGAGTTAAAACCACTCACACTGTCAAACTTTTACTGTGCAGACAAGGATTGATAACTGGCTTATCATTCATACTTATACCAAGGCGTATATAGCCGTTTCCCCAGTTGGTTATCGAAATCGTTAGAGCTCCCACTGTCCGGCCGAGCACCTGTGCAGAAAGAAAGCAAAAACATCCAACTTAACATCAGTGGCATTTCCCTTTTATTTCCACTATCTGTTATGCATTGGAAATGTCGGGCAACACTATACTAATTTTTTCAGAGAGATTTGGTGTGATTTGCTTGAATATAACGATACAGCTTATCTTGTGTTTGTCCGTTCCTCCAACAGGAACACTGGAGGTTCCAATCTCTTGTGTGTTCTTTTCACCTGATTCTCTGGGAAACATAATCATTAGTCCCCGCTTATCAATTGTCTAATAATCTTGGTAAACCTGGTTAGCCATCTGTTCCAATTTCTTTTTGCTTTGATGAATCCGTTCATCCTGATCCTATTTCATATTTTAAATGACCCGCTTAGCGTATTGACTAAATATAAATGTAATATTAACCCTTTCGCTTCACACTCTTCATACAACATCAACTTCATTCCTCTTCACACACACACTTACATTCTTACACACAACCACTTCCCCCTCACAACACTAAAAAAAATCCTTTAGTGTTGTCACAGCTTCCAACTACCAATCAGGGAAAACAATAAATTTTTAGCAACTTAGATCACTAAAACCCCGACCGTCATATAGCCCAGTCCGTCCATGTTATTAAACTCATGGACACCCGCACTATACCCACTGCAATATCCTCCCAGATCCTTGAATTCACAAAGATCCGCCAACTCACAGCCCAAAGCGTCTTCCCTTCAGTTTCGAACCTGAATGGAAACACCCCAAGCCCCTTTTCTCAAAGAATACCACAACTCATCCTACCATCACCTGCACCTAGACAGGCCAGCGCCCATCCGGTACCTACCTCACATACACAATAACAACGCAGTTCAAATAAACATCCACACCAACAACACACAACAAGCCGCAAAGCTAAACCTACTTCCAAGGACCCCAACACGGGTCCAACACTCAACCCAGCAATGGCCCGTAGCATACCCCACAATCCATTCTCAGGCAAGCCATTGAGGGGGGCACACGTGGAGAAAGGAAGGGATGGAGAATCACAGGGAGAAATACAAGGAGAGACAGAGGGGGGGCGGAGGGAAGAGAAAAGGGAGGGAGGGATACAGGGACGGAGGAAGGGGGGGGGCTCCCAATTCAACCTTAACTATAACCAAAACCGTCTATACTCAATTAGTAGACTTCACCGTATCGCCTGGACCAGTTAACCCACAGGACTCTAAACACTATCTACCTCACCTGCTGCCAACTTCAACTTAAATCAAACCCTACTTTAATCAGACTAAAAGAGTCTGCATGGAGCCCCTAATATCTAACACTACACTTTAAACCTTACTGCCGGGGCACTACAACCAAATATAAACACCTACGCAAACCCGGCAGCCCAACAGTACCAAGCAGGGAGCTAGAGATAAAGGAGGGGGGGAGGGCTCCAAAATAACCACGAATATTTATTTATCCTTATGTAATCCTAATTTAGAAAGTAAACACTACATCAATACAACCAATACCCCAAGCCCCACCATAAAGGCAATCTATCTTGAACAAAACCTCCTTTGCGAACCTGTCATCCCAACAAAGTCAAGCTGGGAGAGAGGGATGTAGAGGAGAAGGGCGGGGAGGGAGGGAGGGAGGGAGGGAGGGAGGGAGGGAGGGAGGGAGGGAGGGAGGGAGGGAGGGAGGGAGGGAGGGAGGAAGGCAGGGAGGGAGGGAGGGATGAAGGGAGGCAGGGAAGGAGGGAGGGAGGGAGGGGAGAGCGAAAGAGGGAGGAAGAGACAGAGGAGAAAAGGGGGGGGGGTTCACGCAAGTCCCGCACAGCACACACGTCTCACTCCAACTAGTCTCGTCCAACATCGCCCCCTATAGCCCTTCACTGTCCACTGCCATAACAAAAGCCCACAGTCCATCCCCCTTGCGCCGACCGACCGCGGCGCGCATGCGCAGACTGACACATACCGTCTACATGTCCCTACCCGTCATCCACATCAGCTGCCTATCATTGGAACAAATCTAGAAAAGCCACAAAACAAACCCACACATCTAACACATTTCTATCCCACTAGTGCCATTATACTGGGCCCATAACAAATACAGATCGATAACTAAACAAGTATATACATCCGACATCAAAAAAAAAAAAAAAAAAAAAAAAACGACACCCTAAAACCAAAAACCTATAATAACCACAAAAATGTTCGCCACTGCACCCCGTCCACCTGTGAAGGAGAGGTGTAACAATCAAAGAGGCAACACCGCCCTCCGCTGGAACGATTGTCCATCACCTCCATTGCACTACAGTATTCACAACGTCCTGCAGGAGGCGCCCTCACCCTCCTCCACAAGTGCGTCATCACGCAGTACCACACCACTCGACGTCAACTCGACATCTCACCCTCAATAATAAACCACAATCCCCAGAATCCCTCCATACCGGAAGTCCCCGTCCGCGCCTCTCCAAGGTCTCGTGCCAGCCACCAAGAGTAGCAACACGCGATATTCCCCGAGAGTCCAATCATGCTATATTGTTAGCACAGGTAGCTTAGCATTTTAGCATCGTTAGCTCAGTACTGCTAGCTCCATTAGCTTAGCTTAGCATCCAACATAACTTCTCCTAAACGGCCCATTATCCTGTTGATCCGAGCGGCACAACACATCGCGACGTTTACACAACCCCTGTTATACCCCGCAACATAACTTTAATTCTATTTAGCCCCCGTTCACAGAACATATACCATTATCTTTATCCTAGTCCGCTCGCCCGTTCGGCCCCGCCTGGCCGAAATACACAGTATTTTAAATCCAACGCTCCCCAAGCCTAGACGCTCCCAGTGATGTCATCAGCTCCAAAAACTCCGTATTTTTTTGATCGCTTCTACATTAAATTCAGACCTTAACACCACCGATTTGAAAAATTTCAACGAACTTCACACATCATTTTAGTCCCATCACTCTTGCCATTCATTCAATTCACTCAATAACGCAACACAGCGTCCACACGCTAGTCCTGTCGTCCTCGGCTAACGCCGGCAGCTAAATAAATGCCCCTTCCCACGGACAGTGTTACGGTCTCTCCGCTGCCGTTCTGGTCACCCGTGTTCCATAATAATACAAAAAATACATTGGCATTCACTCATAGCTTCTAACTCACATTCATCCAAACATATATATTTATCAAAACAATGTCCCATTCATAAGCATACCATACAATTGGCCACATCCATTCTAAGCGCATTTCCTACCTCGCCCATTTCACACAATTCTCTCCTATGTCTAATCACAAGCGCAGGTCCTTCCTTCAAAGTGCTTCATATATCTACAGAGTTCTAGAAAATTCGCCTTGCTATACCCCGAGAAAACCACTCCATTCATGTATAGTAGCTCGTGGAGAGTTTTAGTAGCGCCTCTTGTCGGCTTGAATCGGAGTTTTATATGGCCAAATCGTGTGTTCAACCATAATTTCCATATTTCCTACCTGTAGAGCCACCTGTCGGCTTGAATCGGAGTTTTATGTGGTCTATCGTTACCACAATTTCCATATTTTCTACTTCCCTCATTCCTCCACGAGTTCGATGTTCTCCAGATCTGGACCATAGCCAATCTGAGCCTAAATGACGTCGGATTTGTCTCGGCAATTCGCTTATGGAACGTCTTCCAAAGTCCATCGCTCAGTCGTACCGATTCTAAGTGGGCCCCTATCCCGTTAAGCAACCTGGCCCGAATCCCTAACCCTCGGCTGTGCGCAATCTGAACTAAATACAGACATCTATATCCTCTCCTCACTGGTAGTCACCATACTGTTCGATGAAGGGCTTGTAATCCATAATGGTACTCTTGTTCCTCCGAACTGCGCTTCATGTAACCCGTTCATCAACCAAAAACGTCACTTATCCCCAGACCTTCAATTGTTTCCCTGAACAATTCCTTATTTATAGCTCCATAGTTGCTCATAAACACTTCCCCTTTTTCCTCACTTCCGTACCGTTCACTCGGATCGCGCCCCTTTCCTTCATTACAATAGTATTGATTCTACCCAGACTAGTCCTACCACACCTGGCATTGTACCAATCATAGGCATTCTAACCGAACCACCCCTATACCCTAACCTTTCTAAGTGCAGCGCTGGTGTGCGGAAGTAGCTTTTCGTCGTCTCCAACCGGCTTTGGTCGAATGCAGCACGGGTCTCGGCACCAAATTGAAGTATATTCTGCTTCATTTATATCTAAGTTCGGTGATCGTATAGTCTTTTACCCTTCTCCTCTGCATTGCTTGGTATTTCAGATGTTCGGTTCAATTAAGGAAAGAAGCTGACGAGGTGGTCCAATCAAACAAATTGCAGTGTTTATTACTATTTCTTAATAAACCACAGCTTATGAATCAAAACAAGTACAAACTCTTTACTTCAATATAATTGTCTCTTTGATGTGGCAGTTTTGTCCATGATCTGATCAGCTAGGGCCGATCAGAGCCTTCTTCTTCGGTGGTGGTATTGTTGTCTCTCGGGTTTCCCATGACAACACGCGGCCTCTCTTTGTGGTGGTCGCCAAGGCAACCTTGCTTTTGGATCCTCTGCGGGTTGGGAGCGCTTGGTTTCGTCTACCCTCGGTGGCAGGATCTCCTGCTGCGAAGCGATCGTCTATCATCGTCTGGGTCCATAGCTCTGTGCGTCTCCGGCTCGGCTCTCGAGGTCTCCAGGCCGGTCTCTCAGTCCATCTCCAGGTCCGTGTCTCTGTCTCTCTCCAGGATCCTTCTCTCCGCCTGTGTGTGTCTCGCTCTCCAGGATCCTCTCTGTCTCTTCGCCTGCCCTTTTTAATGAGATAGAAAAAGACCTCTCCCCTGCCTGTCTAGTGACGTCACTCCCACAATCGGGCTTCCCCATTGGCCAAATTCCTTCTAGTAGGAACTTGTCTGTTAGTGACACGTCCTCCTGTTCTGCTGACACAATGTTTGCACAGTCTAATTTGGGGAGACTTCCAAATAGTCTGATGTCATCTCTCTGACCTCTGGACCTTGTCTTGAGCAGCTGCCGTGTCGTAACCTGAAATTGCTTACTAGTGTCAAATAAGACCTTTGATCTCAACTGTTATTTTCAGTTGGTCTTCCTGTTCTTCAAAGATAATTATCTCCTTCCTCCGTCTGTTATTACCAAATAGGTTCGCCCGGTGGGGGAAATGAGTCATTCTTGAGTAAGCTTTTGTTCCTCTTTTAGCTAGAGTACATACCTCCTTCCTGCCCTATCTTAATATAGTCCTGAGGGGTCAGTTTATGACCTTAATGACCTTTGCCACCTGGTCAGGGAAGTCACTGTCTCAACCTCTTACAACAAACATGGTGTTTCCTGCTCCTTCTTGCAAATCAGCATTTTGTCTTATCATTTTGTACATTTTTAGTTGTTTTATTTAGATAAATTCACGACACAACAAAAACACACAGTAATAGTATCAATCAGACCTATCTGTATTATGCACAAATATTTAGATATAAAGAATCAAAGAAAGAACTAAAAAAACACAAAGAGAAAACTCTCCAGCACGGCTGTGGCTGTGGAAGAACGTCATCAATGAGATTATTTCGCTCTTTCCCCACCCCTGCCCATAGTATGTGGTAATTCTTGAGTAGTCTAACCTTCTGCAGCTGCGTCTCCCATTCCCCTCTCCCTCCCCCAGTTACCCACCCAGCCCCCGGGGGTCTCATTCACACCCATACATACCAGGACAGGGAGGGGTTAGAAAATAGGAATAAAATAACGATAAAAAATAAGGAAGTGTAGTTAGAGGTGTAAAGCTCTATCCTTTCTAAGTCTCTTCGTTGATAGTCAGGGTATCGATGTGTTGCAGAAATGGTTGCCAGGTCACTTGGAATGTTTCAAGGGGGCCCTTTAGGGAGAATCTGATTTGCTCAAGCTTAACGCAATGTAGTATCTCATGTATCCATCTGTTGTGAGTAGGTGGGGAAGGGTGTATCCACTTAAAGAGAATAAGTCTCCTAGCGAGGAGGGTAATAAACGCCACAACTCATTTTGCAGCCCTAGATATTATCGTAGGTGTATTCGGGATTCCGAAGAAGGCAGTGAGTGGATCTGGGTCTAACGCCACTCCCAGGACCCTACTCAGTGTATCGAATATTGTAGTCCAAAACTCGGTGAGTTTGGGGCACGTCCAAAACATGTGCATATAATCGGCTGGAGATTGTTTACATCTATTACACGCATCCGTTCTATCCGGGTATATCTTTGCTAACCTCGCATTGGTGTAGTGAACTCTATGCAGTATCTTACACTGCAGCAAACTGTGTCTTGCACATATAGAGGAAGTGTGTACCAGGTCTAGTATATGATCCCATTGTTCATCTGTAATGATAATTCCCAGATCCTCGTCCCATTTGGCTTTCAGGGAGTCTAAGCAAGTTGGGTTCATCCAAAATATTTTATCATATAAAATTGAGACAAGCCCTTTCCGCCCGGTACCGAGCGATAGGAGAGGGTCATTTTTATTTTAATTTTTATTTTTTTACTGTATTTGTAGATCTGGTATGTAGCAGTACTGTCTATCTGTATGTCATGTATGTCATGATGAATTGAAAATGGGGGACCCTGATGTAAACAAGACGAAAGTCTTTCTCTGGTCTCCATCCCCTTAACAATTGTGTGTATTGAGCTGTACTGTATTGTACCCATTCTGCAATCTGTTAATAAAATGTTGCGTTCCGTTCTCAGAATGGATTTGAGAGAGATGTGTCATCCAGTTTGACTTGGAGCACGCACTGTACTATGCGCACTGCCAGTCATCAGGCTATATATGCGGAGATATTCAGACTCTAGATCTATTTGCAGAGCCAGATGAGTGGCAACCTGTGCAATTGGCTCTTGACAACGCAAAGTCGTTCAGTATTGACAAAGCCTACAGTACTTTGCTGGAACGATTCATTTTGCATGTACTGTATACAGTACGTGTATGCGCGCACTGCGGGAGGTGGCCAGAAGCGCGCAACTAGCCAACTACTATTATATTACTATATTAATACAGTATATTCCACTATATAGCTATAGGTGCTGTATGATGACAATACATTTGATTCCTATCTCATTTTGATCCATCGCAAAGCGCTCCAGCACTTGAATACGGCCGGGGGATCCGATGCAGACCCACCCTCGTATTATAATGATCCTGCGAGGCGTGTCTCTGTATGCAAATGACTTGCGCGAGAACGCGCATCCAGTTTAGAATGAGTGGGATTCACCATTCAAAAAACCTGGGTAAGAACAGATTTGGACTTTAAGAACGGCTTGATGAATGGTGGCTTTTCTTATTGTTCTCTTAACAGACAGGTAAGCAATAATATAAGAAAAATAATAAGAGAATATTGTTGAATGAGGCCCAATGTTGTGTTTCTTTTTCAAATGTAGCCAAGAGTAAAGATCATAACCAGGGCTTGACGTAAACTTTTTGGCTCACTAGCCACTGTGGCTAGTGGTTTTCCAAAGTCACTAGCCACTCAGCATTTTCACTAGCCAAAAATCCCTGCACTCGCGCCCCCACCCAAAAAGTAATAAATATAGGTCATTTCTTCTTCACTAACCCCTGCTGGGGACAGTATCATTGTAATCATACTGCTACACGCCAACTGTACAACTGTGCTTCTGACTGTTGACTCCATTGTTTACTACTGCCTGCGACCAGTGACTCAGCCGCAAAAGGAGCTCCAGTTGGGGCAACGGCTAACTGGGACAAGATGGAGGGTGGAAGAGTTGTGTTGAACCTAGCAATTACATTGTTGCTCCAAACGCCGTGGACATTATCATTGACACACCTATGCCTTGGCTGTGTTGAACCTAGCAATTATATTATTGCTCCAAACGCCGTAAACATTATCATTGACACACCTATGCAGGGCTTGACGTTAACCTTTTGGCTCACTAGCCACTGCGGCTAGTGGTTTTCCAAAGTCACTAGCCACTCAGCATTTTCACTAGCCCTGGGCAGGTGGGCAGGTGTCAACATCAAGCCCTGATCATAACCCTATTAAAACAGCAATCACAGTGTATATTTTCAGCACTACGTTTGTTTACCAATGATTTCAAAATCTCAGCATTGCACCAGAAAATGGGGGCGAGGACAGGAAGCCGTCATGAAATCGCTGTAGTCTTATTAACTTATTAACTAAAAGATTTTAACCATGTATTAATATGTATTTGTTATTTTAGGGGAGTAGGATTTGTTTTACAGTTTTAGCATGATGTTTTATAGATGGCTAGGTTAAACACAGGTTTTTGTTTTTAAGAGGGGGGGGGGGTAGGATCGGTATCGGATCGGTATCGGCCGATACTCAAGGCTGTGATATCGGTATTGGACATGAAAAAGTGGTATTGTGCCATCCCTAGTGTACTTCGTTACAATACTTAAGTACTGTTTTGGGGGATTTGTACTTTACTCGAGTATTATTAGGTTTGTATACTTGTACTTTTACTCAGAGAAAGAAAACATACTTTTTTCTCCTTACATTTAAAATGCAGACCTACAAAGTACAAAGTACAAATCTTGCAGGTCCAACCATTTTAATTAGTATATTTGTTTCTCTGGCCGAACTAACGTTAACATTATTAATCCTGCATCATCATCATTAGGTGGCTTCTTCGTTCCGAAGGTTGCCCATCACTCTCCAACCCATTCTGTCCCCACTTCTTCTCTCCAACTCCGTGACTCCGCCTCTCACTCCGCTCCAATCACAGACGTCGTCTACCCAGCCTCTTCTTGGTGTTCCACTTCCTCTCTTTCCATCCACCTTCCCCATCACCACCTTCTTGAACATCTCCCCGCTGGATCCTCTCAGAACATGCCCGCACAACTCCATCTTTCTCTTTTTCAACCTCTCCAGCAGCTGTCCTCCTTGCATATCCACTCTTCTCAGTACCTCCTCATTCTTGATCTTATCCTTCCATGTTATCTTCAGCATCTTCCTCAGTGTCCACATTTCAAAAGAGTCATCATTAAAGACCTGGCTATCGGGGTGGGGGCGGGTGGGGGCTCAGGGTGCTCGGCTAAAGGCGTAGTGGACCGGGGATATGCAGATGTCCGGTTTCTTGGGTTGGATAGTGGGAAACGGGGGGGTTCTCCTATGAAGTTCTGAGCTGCTGAAATTCACCTTATTGTAAGAATTCAATGAACCCAAGTCAATGTAATGTTTTATATTTGGTTTTGTTTCAGTCTTGTCTAAATGAAGAAGAAGAAGAAGAAGAAGAAGAAGAAGAAGAAGAAGAAGAAGAAGAAGAAGAAGAAGAAGAAGAAGAAGAAGAAGAAGAAGAAGAAGAAGAAGAAGAAGAAGAAGAAGAAGAAGAAGAAGAAGAAGAAGAAGAAGAAGAAGAAGAAGAAGAAGAAGAAGAAGAAGAAGAAGAAGAAGAAGAAGAAGAAGAAGAAGAAGAAGAAGAAGAAGAAGAAATGTCTCTCTTTCACATCCTCCTCGCCCCCATTATCATCTGCTCACAAATTATCTGGTCTTCACTGCACTTCAACTTCTAAATTAAGCCATAAACTGTGACTTCAGTGTCCTCCATGTTTATGTCCATCTTCGCTATAGTTCATTTGCGCATTGTGGGTCAGTTAAAAAGATTATGTGAACAGCCAAACAGAACAAATCTGATCTGAGCAATGCATCAGAATTGAGCACTAAGTCATCAGCACCTAATAATACAATAAGGGACAGACAAAGACACATTCAGCCGAGAAAAGGACACAGGTGAAACCAGGGAAAGTGCCCAGATAAAGGACACAAGAAGAACAAGGCAACGTGCCCAGATAAAGGACACAAGACGAACCAGGGAAAGAAAGTGCCCAGATAAAGGATTCAAGACGAACAAGGCAAAGTGCCCAAGTGACTTGAATGAGGTCATAAGGAGGGAGCAACACACACCATGTGCACCATAGAGGAGGGGGTTTCCTCAACACCATGTCTTTACAGTCCTGGACGCTGAAGTCTGGATTTCTTCAGATATGACTAGATGAAGCACCATCCTTTCTCACAACCTTCCATGGAAGCTACTGTACAGATGGCTCCCATTTGGTCTATGATTTATGATTTTTATTAGGATCCCTGTTAGCCGACGCAGAACATCCTCTACTCCTCCTGGGGTCAAACACACAACATATGAGTCATTTATAGTCAAACGCTTGCTCTTACAGCGCCACCGTGAGCAGAGAAGCTCTGTAAAAAGCGCTGTTGAAAAACATGAGCCTGACGTTGCGGCGCCATGGGAGGTGTCTCTGCCGGTGTGGGTGGCCTTGGTTAAGGGCCGTTCGGTTGGCGGAGTCTACCTCGGAGCGAATCAATGAGTCGAGCAGCGTCTTCTTATACAGAGCCCGGGGGCTAGTGAGCGATCTCGCAGTGTGAAAGAAGCGGGTGGGAGATTAGCGGCAACCGCACCTGCTTATATATGCAAAGCGGAGGAACGGGGTCCTGGTCAATAAGATGCAGTAAGAGGAGATAAGATATTCCTTTTCGGGTGTCATAGCATCATGGGGGAGGGGGAGGGGGGAGGGGAGGTATAGGTATGGACAGGGTAATAGTAGATGGGCATAAATATAGGCAATAAAATTGTATCTGAATATAAAAATATGAGAAAAATTAACAGTGTAAACAACGGTGCAGGTGATGGTCTGTATCGGTTATATTATGTTACAATAAATAATAGGCAATAAAGAATTTGAATCTGAATATATACTATGAGTAAGAGTAAAAGTCGCCACTGATTTCCCAAAACGATTGGATTCCGATTCACAAGGTCCCTATTCGATTCGATTTCCGATTCAATCTGATTCAATGGTTCAAGGAACAATCTAACATGTTGCATTGTTAGAAATATCAATGTTTACATTAAGCATGGACTCAAGCTGTTACATGAATGTACTTTTTATTGGAACATTGTCTTTTGCATATCTGAGTGATGTCTGAGTGATGTCTCAGTAAGTGGTTTCATAGATTTGTTGTATTTCCACAATCATTATTTATGTCTGTCTCTATAGCCAATGGAAATGCTAGAAATGGTCACGTGGGCTGGGAGAACCAATGGAGAATTCCTATCCTATCGTGCAACGACCAGGAAGGGAATTGGCATAACGACTAAATTGGGGGATGAAAAATAATGTATATATATATTTCTTTTTACATCAATCTTTTATTTTATGAATAGATAATCGCTCATTCAAATGAAGATCTATTCCGAATCGGGAAATTGATTTTTTTTAACCCTAAGCAAAAGTAAACAATATACACAAGGTGCATACAGGTTGCATACAGGTTATCCAGGCATGATATACATCATACGTTGTAGTCTGTGCAGGTTTTGGTGGTTAAGAGTCAGACACTTATGCCCCTTTTCCACTGCATGGTACCTACTCGACTCTACCCTACTCTACTCTACTCGCTTTAGGTACCTGGTACTTCGTTCCTTTTCCACTGCAGGTACTAAAATAAAGTACTCAGTTTGTCTCTGTGTGGGGAGGCGGGGCTGCTGGTGTACAGCTGAGAGCTCCATAGCTCTGTGAGAGCTCCAGCATAGCTATGTCCGTGAGCTAGGCGCAAGCCAGAGTAAAACACAGTTTTCAATCAATCAATCAATAACAACATTAACGAGACTCTCGTTGTGTCCATTCTGCTAACGCTAACGTTACCTCTCATTGTGTATATTCTACAAGCGTTAACATTAGCTAGGCTGTCTATGCATTAGGCTAACAACAAAGCTGTAACGTTACCAGTCTCGCGTCTATTTGCTAACGTTAGCATTAGGTAATAACCGGTTTAAAATAGATGGTGATTACCTCACGTTGTGTCTATTCTACTAGCATTAACGTTACTCATACAAACAATCAATAGCGAGTTATATTGATCACGTTATGTACGATAGCCATGCTAAAACGCTAGCACAACATTAGCACCTAACCTAACAAGCTTAAGCCTTAACAAGTCAGCGATCTTTTTGCGAGACTAAACTCAAAGCAAAGCAAATTGTGTTGATGTCGGTTTTGTTTAATCAATAAATAAGGCAGAATACACAGTGACTGTATCCTTTGTTTATTGCACTTGTGCCTGCTGCAAACATAATGAAATCCTATGCGAGACATTAAAGATGGCGGCTTTCTGTTTTCGTTCAGACTCTCCAAGGAGTGACATGTCTCTCTTCTGACCAATCAGTGGTCTGCAGTGTTCACGTGACTTTTCTGGTACCAGTTCTACTCGCTTGGCACGCGCTTGGAACCTCGACAGAGCAGGGACTAAAAAAGTACCCAAAAAGTACCCAAAAAGTACCTGGTACCAGGTACTTTGGTAATGTAAAACCGAAAATGCCGAGTAGAGTAGAGTAGAGTAGGTACCATGCAGTGGAAAAGGGGCATTAGTGGTGAGACTCCCCAGTGTGCAGTGCTCAGTGTTGACTTGTTATTATCAATGCTCTGTGTGTGTAGGGGGTTATCTCTACTCTTCAGCCTCTAGGTCATTGCCTTTGTGAAATATGCCCTGGTCTCTCTCAGCTGAAACAGGCAAGTGACAATTGACACAACCACATTTTCAGCCTCATTGCTCTGTACCGTTCCAAGCATTGGGGGGGGGGAGGGGGCGCGGCATATGTGTGCAATGACTGTCTGGAGGAGATGTGAGCATGCAGAGAGAGAGAGAGAGAGAGAGAGAGAGAGAGAGAGAGAGAGAGAGAGAGAGAGAGAGAGAGAGAGAGAGAGAGAGAGAGAGAGAGAGAGAGAGAGAGAGAGAGAGAGAGAGAGAGAGAGAGAGAGAGAGAGAGAGGTGGGGAGAGGGGGGGGGTAATTTAGGAGACAGATGAAGAAAAGGAAAGTCAAGAGATGATGAAGAAACATCAAGTTACTGTATAAGGATTTAATTTTTTTTTTGTAAAATAAGATAAGATATTCCTTTATTGATCCCCTTGGGGAAATTTGGGCAGCATAGCAGCATGGGGAGGGGGGAGGGGAGGTCTGAATATAGAAATATGAGAAAAATAAACAGTGTAAACAATATAATTAACTCTGAATATAGAAATATGATAAACAAAGGTGCAGATGAGGGTCTGTATGCCCTATCGCAGGGGTGGCCAACCCCTCTTTGCCTGTCAATGTGCGGCTCTTCCATCCATAAAAAATTAAAATTAAATCATATTTTTTATTTTTTAGCTTTTTAATTTTTTTACTTATTTTTTTTTATGTCACTCATTCCATAAGGACGTAGAATAAACATTTACAATTATTTTTTTAAATGGCCCATTTGCATGTTCTTGGTATCTGAATCTAGGGACATATATGGATCAGTGTCAGAAATAGTGTCTGTTAATAGGCTTGAGTAAATTGTAATGAACCAAAGGAGAATATCAATTCTATTTAAAAAAAAAAATTATCTTTGACTGTGAATAACACCATGCTAAAATTGACCAGACCTGAAAAATCTAAGCAAATGAATAAAGGGAAGATGATTAAACAGAAGGTTTTGTAGATACAGTACTGAATTCTGCCATCTTTTTTATAATGTAAATTTCTCCACCATTTTTCATCGTATTGCAACACCGTTTTTTGCAAGACGTTCACAGAAAGGTAGAGAAACTAACTGTGTTCTGTTTTATGGCAATAACGTTCAGGTTTGTGGGAGATAATCCCAAAAAATAAGAGAAATAAAAAAGTAAATCCAGAAGTCAGATGATTGACAGGGGCTGGTGGGAGCTGGGTAGGGTAGTTTTTCGAAATTCGAAAGCCCTGAGTCTCTTCCTTCAAAAGACTACACTCACTTTTGGCTGTGCCACTTCCTCCTGTCAATATGCGCCGGTTTCCGACTCAATGCCCTGAGATTTCTATAATCTTATATTTCACTAATAACAGTTAAAATAATTGGTAAACAAACGTAATGCTGAAAATATACACTTTTACTGTATATCTCGGGCTTAAGAGGGCAGGGGTGGCCAACCAGTCAGAGACTAAGAGCCACAAAAATTACTGTGGTACCACAAAGAGCCACACAATATACCAGCGTTTCTCAACCTTTTTTTTCAGTCACGGCACCCTTCATGTGTTTATAGGTCTCACCCTCTGGCCTCTGAAGTTGCTAATGTCTTTTTTATTTGGGCCTCACAGGGTTAAAAGTACCCTGTGAGACCCACGGTTGCAAAATTACAAAATCACTTTTAGCAATTAAAAGAAAGAATGTTTATTTAAAAAAATCTAAGCACATGTATAGTCAATTGGTCCTGTTGTTCAGCCTCACAATGCTATTTGATAGTAAATGTGTTTATATGTCCCACCCTCTGGCCTCTGAAGTTCCTAATGTCTTTTTAATTTGGGCCTCATTTAGTAAAAGGGAAGAAATCACACACAAAAGAACTAGAAAAATAAATTGAAAGATGCGAAGCCCTCCATAAAGTTGCAGCAACAGAAGACAACTGGAAACATTTAGTAACTGCCAGAGCCAAATTAAATATTAAGACTACAAATATAATCATGCAACAAATGAATCATGTTAGACAAAAACACTATGAATTTGGCAACAAACCCAGTAAACTATTAGCCCACCAACTAAAGAAAGAACAAACCAAAAGGACTATAAAAGCAATTCGGTTTATGGGCGAGATCACATAGCATCCAAAAGAAATCAATTAGGCATTCCAGGAGTATTACAATATACTATACAAATCTCAAAGTAATTACACACAGGATGAACTGGATAGATTCTTAGAAGGTATCAAAATGCCAAAGCTCTCCGAATCAGATCAAGAGAATCTTAACACATTTGGGGCCATTGGGATGAGTCTAATTATTATCAAGAGGACCGGGGAATGTAAACAGACGTGGGGCTGTTTGTAGAGATAAATCTATACTTTATATTATTGCTATCTGTCCATTCTCATTGTCAATTGAGTCCATAAACCGTCCCTTCAAAATGGCTTAAAGAAAAAATTATTTCATCAATAGGTTCTCATTTTATAGCGCCGTGAATATAAGCATTATATCGGATATGGTCTAGTATATTTCCTGGAAGCCGAGATACAGGGCTAATAGCTAATAACGTTAAATCCAATGGCATTTCGGTTATAAATACGCTCCAGTTAAAACTCAAACTGCATATGATCGGTACGATCCTCACGCATGTATGCATGAAAGGGGGGGGGGGGGGGGGGCGGGGGACGTTGTTTCTGATTATCGATTACCAATAACTGCGTTAGCCTCATTAGCCACATAGGCCGAACGCCTGGTTGGCTATCAAAACAAGGCCCGATCGGGATGTACTTTACGTGAAAAAGATCTTACCCTGGTCCGGTGGGATCGCCCCGAGCATTTCCCCGTTATCGATCGCCATCTGGTAGATCGATATGTCCATTGGCTGATGATAAATCCCGTTATTGCATGGTGAAAACTGCGATGCAAAACGTAATCCAAGCTACTATGCTACACATCCAGAATCCTGCTACTGGAAACTAAAAAAAAAAGTTTAAACACAGGGAACACTGCATTATCGCGATAGCGCCCCTAAGAGGATCTGGCCGGTATTGCACATTCTCTAATTCATAGAGTAGGGTAGATCTGCAGTGCCGCTCGGCGACCTTGAATAGGTTATTAAAATGGAATAAAAGCAATAACAACTTGCCACGGATTTATCCGTGCCTCTGTCCACAACGGGTGGACTCGAAACACAGAGATATACATCCTTGGGCGCCATTGTGTTAATGCAACCTTTACCGAACAGGAAATACTAGCAACAATTAATTCAATGCCTATAGACAAAAGTCCAGGACCAGATGGCTTCCCGGCGCAGCTATATAAGGAGTACTGGAATGACTTGAAACCCATTTTTATGGGAATGATTAACAACTTTGGACGCAATAAGGCACTTCCTCAAACAATGAGCTTGGCAAACATCACGGTACTGCATAAAAGTGGTAAGGATCCATTAGACTGTTCATCATACAGACCCATAAGTCTTTTAGATCATGATTATAAGACTATCACCAAAGCATTAGCGAAAAGACTTGAAACCATCACGCCAAAATTGGTAAACCCAGATCAGGCTGGATTTGTTAAGGGAAGATATGCTACCTATAATATCAGAAGGTTATTAAACATAACCAATAATTTGAATCTAAAACAGAGGCCCTCTCTACTCCTATCTCTGGATGCAGAGAAGGCTTTTGACAAAGTTGAGTGGAACTTTCTTTTCAACGTATTGCATAAACTTAATATAGGGTCAAATTTTATCCAGTGGATTAAAGCAATTTATCAAACTCCAAAAGCAGCAGTTATTACTAATGGCAATACATCTAATCCGTTTCTCTTAATGAGAGGAACAAGACAGGGGTGCCCAATGTCAAGCTCATTATTCGCAATAATAATAGAAATTTTGGCTGCATCTGTACGAGACAACATTAACATAAAAGGAGTGTATAACGATAAGGTTGAACATAATATATCTTTATATGCTGACGACATTGTTCTATACATTGAGCAACCAGAAAGCTCCTTATTACATCTGTATAACACAATTGAACAATTTGGAAAGTACTCAGGATACAAGCTACACTATAATAAATCTAATGCATGTCTCCTACACATGAAACCAACAAAAGCTTCTATCCCCAGGCCATCAGGCTGCTAAACGAACAATAAACACTATGCAACAACCATCAAATGCACACAGCACACACACCCACATGCACACACTCACTTAAACAAACAACACACTGCAGCACCCACTCTCCACACTTTAGATCACACAAACACACTTTATATTTATTGATAAAGGATTTGCACTACAACTCGTACACCTACTGTAAATTGTACCTAAATTGCACCTCATCCCATTTCTGCCTTGCACTATATAGTATTGTATATTAGTACACTGCACAGTATTGTATATTATATGGTAACTCAGTTACGTCTATTCTGCATCGAACATTGTACATATGTCTAAACTGAACACTGTGACCTCATTTTTTTTTACTTCTAATTTACATGCTATACTATGTTATTTTATTTCATACTTATCTTGTCTTGCACAGTCTCTGGAGCGTAACAGTAAGAAGCATTTTGTATAAAAGTATTCTGTACTTCTGTATGACAACTATTAAAGAAACTTGAAACTTGAAACTTGAAAAAAATGCAGAAATCCTACCCATTTCGATGGTCACCAGGAGGCTTCAAATACTTGGGAGTACACTTTACACCGCAATTAAATGATTTATTTGAAAAAAATTACACTCCATTTACAATTGAGATGAACACAGATCTAGGTAGATGGGACAAACTACCCTTATCCCTTCTAGGAAGGATAAACGTCATCAGGATGAATATCCTTCCGAGATTGAACTTTCTCTTTCAAACTGTACCCTGCTACCTATCTATAACATATTTTGAACATATTGAATAACCGTATCTCAAAATATATTTTGTCCAATAAAAAACCAAGGATTCAATTACTGACTCTTATGAAACCTGAGTCCATGGGTGGTCTAGGTCTTCCCAATCTCCAACACTACTACTGGTCAGCCCAACTTCGAACTATAGTATCATGGTAATTGGGAGGGCCAGACTCACTGGATACAGATAGAAGCAGGACAGGTTGATCCTTTACCTGTAAACTATCTTATTTTTATAAAGAATTTTGATAAAATAGAAAATATAAAGCAATACTTCACGGTTGTGAATACTCTATCTGCATGGAAAGATTGCTCGAAAAAGTTTGGCATGACTAAATGCATCTCTGTTTATTCACCTATTCATCAAAATATTTTCACTCAACTGATATAAACAAGACACTTGGGGGTAACTCAACTTAAAGACCTTTTTCACAAAAACTGGAAATTAAAAGCATTTCAGGAGCTAAGAGAAGAACATAACATTCCTAACTCAGACTTCCTGAAATATATGCAAATTCAAAGCACTTTAAGTTCACTTACTAAAGAAAACGTTAGGTTATGTATATAACCAAGTTCTGTTAATACTAGTGACGCTCAGCATCATATTGCATATATCTCGCTTCAGCATATATATACTGAATACATTTCAAAATGTACCTTTAAATGCCAGCATTCATCTGGCCACACCCCCATCCGCTTACCTACATAAGCAGGGGTGGTGCCACACACTCATCTCCTTCCCAACAAATTTCACCACAATGAAAAATCAAGGGCCGCAGCGGCGTCTAGACGCTGAGCGTCACTAGTATTAACAGAACTTGGTTATATACATAACCTAACGTTCTGTGTCATACTAGCTCCCGCTCAGCGTCATATTGCATAGCAGGAGCTGAGCGGGAGCTAGAAGCTCGACAAATGTACCCCGCTGAGGCCCCCCACAACCATCAGATCAGGGAGGACCGAGCCCCCCCGACCCCCCCTAATGGAGGGCACCCCCCCTATTGGGGGATCACGGGAGGGTGACGGACCCGACCGTGCGAAGAGGCACTCAAGCAACTCAACGCACAGGGTGGGCAGACCGTGGCTTGACCCCACAACTACACACACGCACAACCCGCATGCCACCCGGGAACGAACGGAGGGAACAACCTCGTTACTGCCCCCAGAATCACGGGGTCAAGGGCAAACCCAACCCCATGGCAAGGCCGTAGCAGCGGAGCGCGAAGGAAGACCCAGACCCACCAAAAGGACTGGACCCCCTGGAACGGGGGCCCGGAGAAGTCCATGATGCCAGCATCAAGACCCCACCAGGTGGGCACTTTAGTGACCCCGCCCCCCACATCGCCAGCGTATTCGGACAAAGGCCCCTCATTAAAGCTTACTGCACCTGGTATTCCCAGGCGGTCTCCCGTCCAAGTACTAACCAGGCGCAAACCTGCTTAGCTTCCGAGATCGGACGAGATCGGGCGTTTTCAGGTTGGTATGGCCATAAGCCGAGCGGGCCCTGTCCCCCCAATAGTACACCGCCTGGCACACTGACCCTGCAGAACAGGCAGTCAGCATGGCCGTAAGCACACAAAAAAGGTTAACCAACGGAAGCAGGCAGCGCACCGGGGAAAAACCAGGCAACAGGCTGTTAACCCTAGCCTGGAGACTGCGGACGAGACAGGCGCCAGAGGGGACAGCTGAACACAGCCGCCCCGGCGGAAGGGGCGTATGCTGGCGTTGTTGCATGACCAAGCCTCCATTTAAAAAAAAACCCACCCAGAGGGGTTGAGGCAGAGAAGGCTGACACGATTGGCAGACGTCATGAACGTGCAGGGGCACCCTCAACCGGGTAACCCGGGAGTTGACACTGCTCCCAACACACCAGGGAATCAACCACCTTGGTGTTACCCAATGCGGTGGT
Source organism: Notolepis coatsorum (assembly GCF_963971535.1). NCBI lineage: Eukaryota > Metazoa > Chordata > Actinopteri > Aulopiformes > Paralepididae > Notolepis > Notolepis coatsorum. The sequence continues at coordinate 90,661 of NW_028170162.1, forward strand.
TGTTCCTATAACCCCTCAAGAAAAAACTCCAAAACACACCTGCGGGTATACACGGTACCGCAGTACAAGTGTTTCAGTTTTCAAAAAAGGGTTAACCCAGGCCTACGGGTCGACGAAACATTACTCCGTCCGGGCCCGGCGATACGGAAAGCACAGGGTCACCAGAGGAGGTCAAAGACCACCCCAACAGGCCCCTCTTCGCCATGCGTGAGAGAGGAGCAAAAAAGAATGGAGAACCAGCCCAAAGCACACCGTACTTGGTATTCCCAGGCGGTCTCCCAACCAAGTACTAACCAGGACCAACCTGTGTAGCGGCCGAGATCTGACGAGATCGAGCGTGTACAGGTTGGCATGGCCGTAAGCCATTACGACAGTACTGAGTAAAAAATTTACCCAACCAGGGTCTCCATAGCGCTTAACCCTGTGACACCCGGACCGACCTGGCATTTTTCCCCCTGAAAAAAGCCCAAGTCCCTCAGGGTACCAGAACAGCAGATCTGCATCCCCGGCGGACAACGGGTTCAACTGATCCGGACCAGCGTGACCAGAACCAGTCCCGTGCCATAACCACGCCGATATGCCTACTCCAGGAGAAGGGGCAGATATGTGTGTTGATCTTAAACATGAAAAGAAGGCGCCACCCAGACGTTCGGGGCGAACCGCGCCCGGTGGCCCACCCCCAGGGCGTGAGACCCCTCTACATACGTTCAGATCCATTCCGTCATCATCCCCCAGATATGAACGAGAATCCGTCGACAACCAAAACAGGTCGTCGGGAGAGGAAAAACCTCCATCCCAGTTGCTCTATAAAAACGCTGTTTTAACCCCAAGCAACCAAGGCGTGCCAGTCAGTCGCCTGATTACAGAACACCCCGAGCTAGCACTATGCGTGCGTCGGGACACACCCACATCAATGAACAGGCTATTTAGACCTGTCATTGAATCCCCAAGGCGCCCAGGGGAACGACAAGAGGGGTGTGATACTTCCTAACTCCAACTCTTTTTAAAAGAAAAGAAGGAAGCACCAACAGTATGTAATCCAGTCTACACGGCCGGGGGTAAAAATTGTTTACATTTTTACATTCCACCACCCTCCCATAGAGAGGAGATGGAAATCCCCAGAGAGACTTCCGACGCGAGCTGCACAGATTGAAAAGAATATATTGCACCTTGAGCCATGTAAAAGTTTGGTTTTAGGGCTCTCCGGGGAGGAGGCACTGAACCCATACACACTCAATAATCGAATTGAATCGAATACACACACAATAGAGTAGGACTCCTTCTTGAGGTTCCACTCACCTTATCAATCTGAGAAGGAGGCTCTGTACTCTGAGGAGGCTCCCTCACATGGAAGGAGAGTCCCAACTCACAGAAGGCCCGAATAGGAGCTTCGTGAGGAGGAGCCCTGACCACCCCCCGTTTTAAACAGATCCATCATATGGACCTGAACAGCACACGGAAGTCCTACCAACAGAGACGCGCACGGTGACGTACTCTATGGTGGGGAATTTCTGCAGTGCACACGCCCAATATTCCAGGGCGTGGGACCAGGAAACTCCCTCCCCCCCCCCTCACCCTGTAACGTGCCGAACCGCAACGTGACAGGAACCTTGAAGGACAGGTGGGTTTACCCCTGACCAACAGAAAAAGGGGAGGAAAGGTTACCAGTTCACCCCTTTACGACTCCACACCCATGATACGATGTAATGACAAAAGAGAGTATGACACAGTCATAGTCAGCTCCATGAAGCGTCTAACAGCTTCATACAGCGCATGTGCTAACCTGCTATCTGATTTTTACTAAGGAAAAAACACAGAATAGAGAGGGCTCTCCAAGAGCCCCGGTACCAAACTTACACATGTGCTTCTGTGGCCAGCCCAACCCAGTTGTAGGTCACATGACACACACAACCCATCATCACCTACAAAAAATGGCAAAAACACTCTACAGAGGAACGCCGTTTTTCATAATGAGAGAATACATAATTCTCGATTAGTATCGGCCACAGGCCTTGCTAAGCACACACGAAAAGCGACCAAACAATTTTTTCTTTTAGGAAAAATACAGTTTCTCAAGCAGTGTTTAGCACAACCTCAGCAATAAAGCTAAGGGTTACATTGTATCCCTACCACACAGTGACACAATGTAGTGCAACAACATGTCTGAGAGGAGGATGAAGAAGTCCCCAGGGAACCGGGGGGAAACACAAGCCTCCTACTTTACCCTTAATACGGCCAGTTGAACAGGTAAACCTGTTAATATGTGAACACACTGTTCATTGTCATTACAGGCTGAGAGAAGAATCATTCTTTACTCATATGTCACTAAGCATAGCTTTATAGGTTAGATTAACCCCCTTAGTTGAGAGTGCTCGGTACAAGAACACACATGATGTTTCTCAACACAACAAACCAGATCATTTTCACATCTGTAATAAACAACCCTATTTGCATGGAGAAGCTAATACCAGTGACAAGACAATTCACACATAACTCGCATCGTATCCTAAATGTAGTGCAGCAACACTCGTTTTGGAAAACATCGTTATTTACAAAACATTTAGAAGGGAAAGCAAAAAGAAGTGCTCAAGGTCTGGTCAGACCTGGCCTACCTTGAGCGCAGATCAAGCGAAACTGCAGTCTCTAACAAGGCAACGTAGTAAACACAGCCGTTCTGTGTTGTCGGCCTGGGCAGCGTCGCCGCCCCATCCCCCTTGTTGACGCAGTCCTTGCCGTCCTGGCTCAGGGCAGGTTTGACGAACATCCTCTGTCAAAGATGACGTCGTAGTCAAGAGTGTTTAAAACATGTTATAATCAAAGCACGTTCAACAGTGTAGCATTAAGCTAACGGCCGCTCTAACCGCCGGGCGCTACCGCCCCTGCCCGCGAGACGCCGAGCGAACGGCGCACGCGACCAGAGGGGAGACTTCGAATCCCCCCCGCCTCTCCCCGTGAGGGAGAGGGGAGTTGGGAACCGCGGCGGCGCGCGAGGGGCCGGAGCCACCCCGCGCTGGGCCTCAGCCGATAGCAGCAAGCTAACGTTTCCTAGCCTAGGTAGGCCACGACTAGCACGCAAGCTAACGTTTCCTAGCCTAGTGATCACAGCAGGCTAGCGCCGCAGCTAACAGCTGACTGGCTAACAGTAGGCCACCACTAGCACGAAGCTAAGCAGCTATCACCTGAACTTGTACACAATGATATAACAATCACTCAGACAGGCCGCCGTTCTGAAACCCTCCTCACTTTTTAAGAGAAAAGAGAAACAAGATGTTAACACAGTTTTACAACGGTGATTTTACCAACACCCGACGGAGCCAGCACAATACCCAACTGGCCTGTGTAGCTGACTTGAACACAGATCTTCCGCTAACGAACATCCATGCCCATATTTCCTCGTAAGGGAATACTCTCATTTGGATATGAAAGACGGGGCCTACACGGTGACAGAGAAAACATCCACTTGTCCAGAAAACACAGGGATCACCAGTGTTAATGGTCGTGGCCCACTAGTTAACTTATAATGGGCTTCAGACCAAGGTCTTCCGCTGTTGCCTAAGAGGCTGAACAAAAGACCTTAATCTGGGGCCGGTGTTCGTAAACATTGTCAGCCAGCCCCCATAGCACTAACAGACAAGTGGAGCCGCAAGCAAAACATCACTCACCAACCTGAAACCCACCGCTTCTCACAACAGCGGCACGTCCTACAGTTCAGCTGTCTCCTGAAAGGTTTTACCGCAACCAGCCACAGCAAGGAACTGCAGTTGAGAGGCATGCAGCGGCGTGCTCCCAATACGAAAACCGGTGAAGGATTTTAGAATGATCACCATCTTCCAGACACTCCAGTGACGAAGACAATATCGCCGTATTTTCTCGAAAATAGTGAGAGAGAAAATAAAGATATGATGTCAACGTATCTCTTGTTCTTCCTTTCCTCAGAGTAAATATTTTTCTCCACGTCAAGTGGGCATATGAGCAACACGTTGCTTGTGATGAAATTTGAGAAGGAGATGAGTGTGTGGCACCACCCCTGCTTATGTAGGTAAGCGGATGGGGGTGTGGCCAGATGAATGCTGGCATTTAAAGGTACATTTTGAAATGTATTCAGTATATATATGCTGAAGCGAGATATATGCAATATGACGCTGAGCGGGAGCTAGTATGACACAGAACAAGTTAAGCTTTGAAATGACAGAATTGGAAGAAAAACTAACTACCTCATCCACTACCTCATCAGTGAACTATATGAAATTCTAACTAATGAACAGTCTTCCCAGCTCTATTAAGATGCTGGGAGACGGACCTGGCAACGAAATTTGAAGAAAACAATTGGCAAGACATCTGTGATCGAACTTTCTTTCCCATTACAAGCAATAAGATCAAAGAAAGTAATTTCAATTGTATTCATAAATTCTACGTTACTCCTGTAAAAATGCACAAAATCTCGAAAAAGAAAACTCACCAAATTGCCCAAGATATTGTCGTATATTTTGTCCTAGGTTAGTTTACAGTATACACAGCTTGCTAAATGGAGAGAAGAAGAATGGTGAAATGGTTTCCCCCCTGTGACTCCACTAGCCAGAGGGAGAATAAAGTTTGTAGTCAAAACAACAGAGCTTGAATTCAACCCATATTTATTGTTAGAGGCCAGTGGGAAGTGGGAAAGCAGGTTAGGTGTTGTGAAGGGCCAGATTAAACTGAATATATATATATGTATCGTTTGATATACTTTGTATATTATTTATATATATACACGGAATATCCCTTTACCTGCGTTCAGACCAGAGTAATATTCGCTCTCCTATTGGACAGCGCCCCCAGGCGCCAACGCGCAAGCCCCCAACGACAAGTTCAAAGACAACTGCAGGCATGTCAGAACATGCCCAGAGTCAGCGTAGTAATACGAGACAAGGACTGAGGTTGGGACTAGATATTCACTTAAGTATAGATACGGCGCAGGTGTAAACAGCAGCGCTTCGTTCATTCAGTACCTTACCCACCTTCACCATGAGTCAACGTGCAAGTGAAGTGAGCAACCTTGTGTCTAAATAGAGCATTGAGAACCGCGTGCGAATAGAATGTTAAAGTGTCAGAGTTTAGTGAAGTAACGTCAAGTTCGACCTAGTTTAATGTGAAGTATAGTGCACAGGAGAATCGGCGTAGGCGATTGCAGAACCATTCCTGGTTGGATTATATTGCTTTGGGACGTGACTACCGGAGAAGAGCACCGTTGATTTCCACTATCATTTGGGATTTAACCTCGTGAGGATTACCACTCGGGCCTGCCTCGTGGAAGGGGCTGGCTAGCTGTCGTCAATGCTGTCGAGCATCTTGGATTACAACTATTGCTTTTGTCTGCGGATCAAGGGAGTACAAGCACTGACTCCTGTACCTGGAGTCTCTTTATTCCTCGTTGACTCAGACGGAGTACCCGAACATTCCTCTACCCTCCCGGCCTTACACCCCGGAGGGAACCCATTGTCTCCAGTTGGTACCGGTGTTGCCCTATATAATTGCTACTATACAACAGGTGGCGTCAGCTTAGACCCATCGTAGGATTCCTGCTATTCTTAGTGACTTATGCTCTTGACTGACTTTACGTATATTCTTCGCCATACAAGCGCGACCCTAATATTCATTCAGTAACCGACCGTTGCCTAAAAAAAATAAATTACCCTCCAATAGTATTTCTGTGTCAATGCCGTGTTCTTGTGGGTGTTCACCATCTATATTTGATGTACTGTCTGGCCAGTAATTAAAGTACATAACTAGCAGTGGTTTAATCTATCACAATCTTTAATACAGTCAGGGTTTTGTAACCCCTCAGTTACAATTGGTCCTTCGAGCCGGAGGGTATCAGTGTAATATTTAATATAATATTAATATTAACCATGGCCAGCGGTGAACACTCCCCAAGCGGCTCTCCTAAGCTAGAACGCCCGCAGCGCAAATGTCAGCCACCTCCATATCTGGAGGAATTCGCTTTCGTTCTACCCCCTAGCTTATCTAAACAGACGTTAAATACGGATAAAGCGGATAGTCAAAGCATGTCCAATCCTATCGACTTGGCGACCCTGCCAGTAGAGAACCCAGTGGGTTCAAACGAAACTGACTCAGCTCACGGGGGGTACCAGGTGGGACATGACATGACTATACCTCCAGACAGCGTCACCGGGATAGACCCCGGAGCGCTCCAGGATAAAGAAAGCGCTCCAGGGATAGAACCCGACACACAACCAAGTGAAGAGAACCGCGCCCAGGAGATAGACCTCGGAGCGCGCCAGGAGAACAGATCTCCAACAAGCCCTGTCAGCACCCGATCACCTCCGCCAGTGTCATCCCCCAGCGAGGCGGACCAGAGACTGGCACAAGCCTTGATCGCCACACTGACAGCCTCCACCGAAAGAGACCGACTTCAGGGTGAACGCGACCGGCTTCAAGCAAAGACGCTTAGTGAGCGCGAACACTCCGCCACGAAAAGAGAGCGCCTCCACGCGCAACTCCAAGCGCAAGCCCTTAGTGAGCGCGAACACTCTGCCATGGAACGAGAGCGCCTCCAGGCTCAACAGATGAGCGAGCGCGAACAACGAGAGCGCCTCCAGGCGCAACAATTAAGCGAGCGCGAACACTCTGCAGCGGAACGAGAGCGCCTTCACGCGCAACTCCAAGCGCAAGCCCTTAGTGAGCGTGAACACTCTGCAACCGAACGAGAGCGCTTCCAGGCACAACAAAGGAGTGAGGACGACCGCATAAGACTGGAGGAGAGGCGCCTTCAGACGGAAGAGAACATCGAACGAGACCGCGCCAATGCACAGCGCGACGCCGCCAATGCCCAGCGCGAAGCAGAGCGCGACCGGCTGCAGGCGCAGATGATAGAACAATTGATTGCCAGGGCGACACCCCCTCTCTCCGCACGGAGCTCCCGGAGATCATCACGACAAGGGTCTAGGGCACCTTCCCCTACCCGACAAAGCGACCCGGGACCCGGCCAACAGGAGGAACCTGTCTACGTCTCTGACCCCCCTCCCCGACCGGTCCATACGAGACCCAGCCAACGGGAAGAACCGGCCTACGTCGCCGAGAGACTGACTAGAAGACTCCAGGACCTAGAAGAGGAAGAGGAAGAGGAGGAATGTCAAGCCCACCAGCAGCAACGTACTCTGGACCAGGAGGCCCAGTACAGCCCCGACTTCAGCCCCGAGTCACTGCACTACAAACCCCCGACCCAACTCACGGGTGAGTTTGACGTACAGTCAGCACCGAGGAACAGCACCTGGGGACCCGGCCTCTGGTACCCACCAAGTACTAACCCACGACCACACGTACGGGGAGACTCGCCCAGGAGGCCTCTTCCCCTACGCTCACCAATGTGCCAGCCATCCATGGCATCGTACCTTGGCACACCGACGTTCCCCGACTTTACGCGCGAGGACAGAGCACAGTACACGGAATTACGCATGTGTTTGGAGACTATGATGTCCGACGTCCCCGACGAGTCGTACAAATATGCCATCCTCCTCAAGCATCTCAAGGTGCCCAGAGCGCATAACATAGCGCTGGCATATTCCAACTCAAGCACCCCATACTCCGCGGCTCTAGTGGCCCTCGACCAGCGTTATGGACGCATATGGGACTACGTGATACAAGAAATACGGGATATCGACCGCCTCCCCCCAGCCAAAGACAATAGAGCACTGGATGACCTCTCTATCAAGGTACAATCCCTCGTGGGGATGCTGGGGTCCCAAAAGGAGAAGGGGAGACATGAACTGTATGCAAATTCTAATGTGGAGCGAATACTGGAGAAGCTCCCTCCAGCCCGCCAAGAGCGTTTTCGGCGGCAGAGAGACCACCGCGACCCCAACGGCCCAGAAGCATCCCTCCTAGACCTAGCTGATTTCCTCACCAGGGAGGTCAGCAGTCTACGACTGGACACATTCGTGTGGAGTGACTCTAGCCCTAGAGATGGACCGCGGAGGTTCAATGACAACCGCCGGTCCGTGACAGTTATGCACCAAGCCGAGGTTGAGCCACGGCAGACGAGCCACAACACCCACGTCAAGGAGAAGTGGAAGACTGTCTGTCAGTACTGTGAAAATGAACATTGGCTGTCTCAATGTGACACCTTCAAGAGGCTGACCGCTGACGAGGTGAGTCAGTGGATCAAAGCGAACCGCCGCTGCTTCCGCTGCGCGCGCAGCCATATGGCAGCTGAATGCCGCCTAAAGAAAAGATGCAGCAAGTGCGACGGCGCCCACCTGGAGGTCCTGCACGACAGCAACAAGCGTCCGCCCAGGAAACCAAAGTGGGCCCGTCACGGTGATGTATCAGGCCGAGGCGGTGTCACCACAAACCAGTCCTGGACCCCCCCCCCTGGTGTCCTGACTGCTACAGCAGATACTGGGAGTCACGGTGCTACTCGGACTACCGCGAGTCGGCACCACTACAGAAGATCCATAGGCCCCCCCCCTGGTGTACTTACTGCCGCAGCGGACACTCCATGTCACGGTGTGAAGCCTACCAGAAACTGACCCCCGCCGAAATGGATCAGTGGAGTAGGACGAACACACAGGACCACGCTCGCTGCGATACACTGCGCAAGGCCCACAAGAAAGGACTAGCCCGACAAGGCAACCCACCAACAGGAGTGCTCCACATAGACCAGCATAGCGGGAGCCCCCGAGTGCTCATCAAAGTGGTCAGAGTGCTCCTGAGTTACGAGGACAAGGTCCTGGACACTTACGCCGTCCTAGACGATGGGTCTGAAAAGACTCTCCTCCTCGCTTCCGCCGCAGCCCAGTTGGGCCTGCGGGGTGCCAAAGAAACAATGACAATCCGTACCATTAGAAGAGACCGGAAGACCATAAAGGGTGAAAATGTCTCCTTCACGATAGCAGCGGTCGAGCAGCCCGAGTAGCAGTATAGCATCACTAACGTCTTCACCAGCCACAACATAGGCCTGTCAAGCTACAACTACCCCATCCCACAGCTGATGGCGAAGTACGTGCACCTACGTCAACTACCTATACCGCTCATCGACGGCGCCACACCGACCCTGCTCATAGGCTCCGACCACGCGGACCTCATTCTCCCAATTGAGGCGGCCCACATCGGACCCAAAGGATGCCCAGTCGCGGTTCAGACCCGACTGGGGTGGACGCTCCAGGGCCCCCTCTACGGACTTGACAGTCAACCCACGTCTACACGCTGCCTGCACACAAAGGTGAGCGACACCGGCCACTCTCTCGTACAGCCCGTTGAGAGGCTATTGACATTAGACGAGAGGCCTGTGAGAGAACCGTGGGCCCAAGAAGAGGGAGTTCCGAACTCCACCCCCCTCAGCTGCGCTCCAAGCGACGTAGCTGACCTCGAACCCAGCACCCCAAACGACTTCTTGATGGGGCGGCCGGAACCGGCCCCTCCTCAGACGGGGTACAGACCGAACAAGAGGAACAGACGGAGGATGTGGAGACACAGCCAAGCACAGATCAACCAGTCTCAGGCCCGCTTCCTCCTAAGCTCCCTACCATCCCTTCCAGCCCGTCAGAAGCGGGTCAAGGACAGGGACAACTTAAAAGTGGACACAGTCGTTATGATCATAGACCAGTCACTACCCCGAGCTGCGTGTCCGGCCGGCCGCGTAAGCAAAGTGATCACTGGTGCCGACGGAAGGGTCAGAGCGGCAGAAGTTATTGTCCAGGGGCGGACCTACACCCGACCCGTGGCGAGGCTGATAGAGTTGCCGAGGCTCCCTGACTCCCCTGATGACGACCATGACCCACTGACTTTGTAGATTGACCTACTCCTCACAACAGACATTGAGCAGTTGACTAGACTATTAATCTGTCTCCCTTTTAACTAATTAGGTGCGGACTAATTAGGAGGCGGTTGTTGTGAAGGGCCAGATTAAACTGAATATATATATGTATCGTTTGATATACTTTGTATATTATTTATATATATACACGGAATATCCCTTTACCTGCGTTCAGACCAGAGTAATATTCGCTCTCCTATTGGACAGCGCCCCCAGGCGCCAACGCGCAAGCCCCCAACGGCAAGTTCAAAGACAACTGCAGGCATGTCAGAACATGCCCAGAGTCAGCGTAGTAATACGAGGTTGGGACTAGATATTCACTTAAGTATAAATACGGCGCAGGTGTAAACAGCAGCGCTTCGTTCATTCAGTACCTTACCCACCTTCACCACGAGTCAACGTGCAAGTGAAGTGAGCAACCTTGGTCTAAATAGAGCATTGAGAACCGTGTGCAAATAGAATGTTAAAGTGTCAGAGTTTAGTGAAGTAACGTCAAGTTCGACCTAGTTTAATGTGAAGTATAGTGCACAGGAGAATCGGCGTAGGCGATTGCAGAACCATTCCTGGTTGGATTATATTGCTTTGGGACGTGACTACCGGAGAAGAGCACTGTTGATTTCCACTATCATTTGGGATTTAACCTCGTGAGGATTACCACTCGGGCCTGCCTCGTGGAAGGGGCTGGCTAGCTGTCGTCAATGCTGTCGAGCATCTTGGATTACAACTATTGCTTTTGTCTGCGGATCAAGGGAGTACAAGCACCGACTCCTGTACCTGGAGTCTCTTTATTCCTCGTTGACTCAGACGGAGTACCCGAACATTCCTCTACCCTCCCGGCCTTACACCCCGGAGGGAACCCATTGTCTCCAGTTGGTACCGGTGTTGCCCTATATAATTGCTACTATACAACAGGTGGCGTCAGCTTAGACCCATCGTAGGATTCCTGCTATTCTTAGTGACTTATGCTCTTGACTGACTTTACGTATATTCTTCGCCATACAAGCGCGACCCTAATTCTCATTCTGTAACCTACCGTTGCCTAATAATAATAAATTACCCTCCAATAGTATTTCTGTGTCAATGCCGTGTTCTTGTGGGTGTTCACCATCTATATTTGATGTACTGTCTGGCCAGTAATTAAAGTACATAATCTTTAATACAGTCAGGGTTTTGTAACCCCTCAGTTACATTAGGCATACAGGGATTAAATCATTTATCAAATAATGAACACATGGTTATAGATACTTTCTTTGGCTTTACACATCAAACAAGTCTATACACACATATTAGTCATGTTTTGTAAATGAAAGGAATGTACTATGCATTGCATGGTCAACCTGGTCCAGTGTAATGACCTCACATTAAGGCGAGACACTGCAGGTGAATAGTCAAATATACTTTTTTTGTTGATTTTGAGATTTTGTTATATTTTGCTTCCTAAACATGTCTTCTATGAAACTAGTGACAATAAAACGTCAATAACACACATTTAGTTGTTTATTTTACATCATTTTGCCTTATTGCATCCATAAATGTGCACATATTTAATGGGGAAGTGCCTCATTTGCATATATAAACATAAATTTCAGAAAACTTGCAATATATTTTTTCTTAGTTTATATGTACATAACAAATTGGGAAAGTTTCATAGTGATATCTATTCAAAACATTTTTGCCTATTAGGGGGTACTACACTGTACTACACTGTTTGTAGCCTGTGTGTAGTTCTGTTCAGTTCAATAACATCATTATTATTATTATTCAGTTATCAGGCATGTGTTTAGGTTGTCTATTACTAATGGTTTGATTAGGTATTGTGTTTGTAAATATCTGTTTAAAAAAAAAAGTATGGCATTTTACAATACAGAACTTTGAAGGCGTTTTCCCAAAAATTTGTTTTAAGAGTTTTTCCTCATACTCTGAGCCGGAAATCTCCACTTCAGTAGCACTCGCATACACCAAACCTTCCAGTTCTATTCATATCTATGTTCTGAAGGTATTTACAGAAGGGTTTGTTGATATCGCATTCATACCCTGATTTATATCACATTTTATTCCTAAAAACATGGCGAAATATGGAATTTTACCATAAAATGGACTGAATGGAGTATTTTCTGATTTATGGAGTGATAAAAAGAGATATCCAAAATCCCCTCTGTAATAACCTTTGGCTCTAATATGTCAACAAAATGAAACTATAATTTTGAAAATGGCTTTATCCAATGTTCAGATTTCTGTCCTGGAATTATATGCAAATTAGTGCATATTTAAGTAGATCATGCCTCATTTGTATATTTAAACATACAATTTCAGAAAACTTGTAATACAAAAAAGTCTTGTCTTAATATATATAATTAATATAATTAGTAATCAACTGGGGAAGTTTCATTGTGATATCTATTAGTTAATTTTTTTACCCTATTCACCTGCAGTGTCTCCCCTTAAACTAGACAACACAAAACGTAAGGTTATGTATATAACCAAGTTCTATGAATTATGGTGACGCTCAGCATCAGTTGCATATATCTCGCTTCAGTGGATATACACTGAATAAATTTCAAACTGTACCTTTACATACCAACATCCGTCTGACCACACCCCCATCTGCTGCCTACGTAACATAAGCAGGGGTGGGGCCACACACTCATCTCCTTCCCAACAAGTGTCACCACAATGAAAGATCAAGGGCTGCAGTGGCGCCTAGATGCTGAGCATCACCATAATTCATAGAACTTGGTTATATACATAACCTTACGTTCTATTTCATTATAGCTGCCGCTCAGCATCAGTTGCATAACAGGAGCTGAGCGGGAGCCAGAAGCTCGACAAATGTACCCCACTGAGGCCCCCCACAACCATCAGAATCGGGGAGGACCGTGCCCCCCCGACCCTCCCTAATGGAGGGATACCCTCCCTATTGGAGGACGGGAGGGAGACGGATCCGACCGTGCGAAGAGGAACTCGAGCAACTCAACGCACAGAGTGAGCAGACCGTGGCTTGACCCCACGACTACGCACACGCACAACCCGCATGCCACCAGGGAACGAACGGAAGGAACAAACCTCGTTACTGCCCCCAAATCACGGGGTCAAGAGCAAACTCAACCCCGTGGCAAGGCCGTAGCAGCGGAGCGTGAAGGAAGACCCAGACCCACTGAAGGGACTGGATCCCCCGGAAAAAATGGGGCCCCGAAGAGGTCAATGACGCCAGGCATCAAGACCCCACCAGGCGGTCACTAAGTGACACCGCCCCCCACATCGCCAGCGTATTCGGACAGGGCCCCTCCAAGAGCGGGCCCTTTCCCCCCACTAGTACGCCGCCTGGCACACCGACTGTGCAACACAGGCAGTCAGCATGGCCGAAACTTGAAGCACTCAAGGCTAACCATAACGGAAGCAGGCAGCGCACCGGGGAAACCAGGCAGCAGGCTTTAGACCCGAGCCTGGAGCACTGCGGGCGAGACAGGCGCCAAAGGGGTCAACTGAAAACAGCACCCCGGCGGAAGGGGCGTATGCTGGCATTGTTGCGCACCATGACAAAGCCTCCACCAAAAAACCCCGACCCAGAGGGGTCGAGGCAGAGAAGGCTGACACGATTGGCAGACATCATGAACGTGCAGGGGCACACTCAACCGGGTAACCCGGGAGTTGACTCTGCTCCGACACACCAGGGAATCAACCACCCTCTTGGTACCACATGCAGTGGTTGTTCCTATAACCCCTCAAGAAAAAACTCCAAAACACACCTGCGGGTATACACTGGCTATACCGCAGTACAAGTGTTTCAGTTTTCAAAAAAGGGTTATTCCAGGCCTACGGGTCGACGAAAAACATTACTTCGGACCGGGCCCGGTGGCTTGGGAAGCACACAGGGTTACCAGAGGAGGTCCAAAAGACCACCCCAACAGCCCCGTCTTCGCCATGCGTGAGAGAGGAGCGAAAAGAATGGAGAACCAGCCCTAAGCTTACTGCACTTGGTATTCCCAGGCGGTCTCCCAACCAAGTACTAACCAGGACCAAACCTGCTTAGCTTCCGAGATCGGATGAGATCGGGCGCGTTCAGGTTGGTATGGCCGTAAGCCATTACGATAGTGCAGAGTACAACATGTATCCAACAAAGGGTCTCCATAACGCCTAACCCTGTGACACCCGGGCCGACCCGGCATTTTTCCCCCCGAAAAAAGCGAAAAGTCCCTCAGGGTACCAGAACAGCAGATCTGCGTCCCCGGCGGACAACGGGTTAACTGACCTGGACCAGCGCGACCAGAACCAGTCTTGTGCCCTAACCACGCCGACATGCCCACTCCAGGAGAGGGGGTAGGTATGCGTGTCGATCTAAAACATGAAAAGAGGGCGCCACCCAGACAGTCCCATTTGTACCACGCTCAGTGGCCCACCCCAAGGGCGTGAGACCCCTCTACCTATGTTCTGATCTATTCCGTTAACATCGCCCAGATATGAACGAGAATTCGTCGAGACAAACCTAGTAAACTGACGCTCGGAAGAGACAAAACTCCATCCCAGTTGTCCTATAAAAATGCTGTTTTAATCACGAGCAACCAAGGCGCACCAGCCTCATGCGTGATTCCCATCAGAAACACCCAGAGCCAGTACTTACATACGCGTCGAGACCCAAACACATCAATGGATAGTCTAACAAGACACCAGACATTGTTCCTCCAAGTCGCCTGGGAGAACGACAAGGAGCCGTCGTGCTTCATGTTCTTTCCTCTTTTTATTTAAAAAAGAAAGAAACACAGACTGACATGAATCCCACGTGACGCGGCTGAGGGTACATTTTTTTTCATTTTTACATCCCACCACCCTATCCACAGGAAGGAGACGGGAATCCCCAGAGAGACTTCCCACGCGAGCTGTATAGATTGAAAAGAAAGCAACATTGAGCTATGTAACACTTGGGTTAGGGCTCTCCGAGGAGGAGGCACTGAACCAATACACACTCAATAATCGAATTGAATCGAATACACATACAATAGAGCAGAACTCCTTTTTGACAATCACCTTGACAATCTGAGGAGGAGGCTCTGAAACTCTGAGGAGGCTCCCTCACAGGGAAGGAGAGTCCGAACTCACAGAAGGCACTTCTCCCCGAGGAGGAGCTTTGTGAGGAGGAGCTCTGACAACCCCCTGAAACAGATCCATAACATGGACCTGAATAACCCACGGAAGTCCTACCAATAGAGACGCGCTCCTCAGTGACATACTCTATGGCGGGGGAATTTCCACGGTGCACACGCCCAATCTTTCAGGGCGTGGCACCAGAAAACTCCCCCCCCCCCCCCTTACCCTGTCACATGCCGAACAGCAACGTGACAGGAACCCTGAAAGACAGGTGGTTTTAACCCCTGAGCAATCAGAAAAGGGAAGGAAAGGTTTACCAGTTCACCCCTTTACGACCCCTCACCCATGATACGATGTAATGACAAATAGAGCATGACACAGTCATAGCATGCTACATGAGGCATCTAACAGCCTCACATAGCTCATGTACTAATCCTGCTACCTGAGTTTTACTAAGGAAAAAACACAGAACAGAGCCCCGGTCCAGACTTACATATGTGCTTCTGTGGGCCAAACCTAAACCTAAGTCTTTGTAGATCACAAAGACACACACAACCCTTCATCACAACAAAAAATGGCACAGTGCACTCCTACTACAGAGGAATGCCGTTTTTCATAACGAGAGAAGACAGAATCATCGATTATGTATTGGCCACAGGCCTTGCTAAGCACACATGATAAGTGACCAAACAATCTTTTCTTTAGGAAAAAATTGTTTCTCAAGCGGAAAGCACAACCCCAGCAATTAAGCTGAGGGTTACATCGTATCCCCACAAACACAGTGACACAATATATTGTAACCAAACATGTCTGAGAGGAGGGGGGGGGGGAGCCCCAGGGAAACCGGGGGGATCACCTCTCCTACCCTACCCTTGATACGACCAAGTTGAACAGGTAACCCTGTTAATATGTGAACACACTGTTCATTGTCATCACAGGCTGAGAAAGAATTCGTTACTAAGCATAGCTTCACAGGTTAATTAACCCCCTTAGTTGTGAGTTCACCCACGTTACAAACGTTACATGAACACACATGTTCTCGTCACAACTAACCAGATCATTTTTACACATGTAAACAACAATGCCGATTTCTATGGAGAGAGAAGCTATACCAGTGACAAGACAATTCACACACAACACGCGTCGTATCCTCAATGTATTGCAGCAACACATGTTTTGGAAAACATCGTTATTACAAAACATTTAGAAGGGAAGGAAAGAAGAAGTGTTTAAAGTCCGGTCGTGACTCCTACCCTGAGCGCAGGCCGAGAGAACTGCAATCTGGTTAACGGGACACCGAAGTCGAACACGGCATCTCTTGTGTTGGCGACGAGGGTAACGTCGCTGCGCCACCCAGCCGCTACGTTTCTCCATGTTGACGCAGTCCTCGCTGGCAAGGCTCCCGGTGTAGGTTCGACTAACATCCTCTGTCAAAGATGACGTCGTAGTCAGAGTGTTTAAGGCATGTTATAGTCATAGCAACGTTCAACAGTGTAGCATTAAGCTAACAGCCGCTCTCGACTGATAGCAACAAGCTAACATTTCCTAGCCTAGTGACACAACAGGCTAGCGCCGCAGGTAACAGCTGACTGGCTAACAGGTAGGCCACAACTAGCACGCAAGCTAAGCAGCTATCACCTGAACTGTACACAACGACATAACAAGCCACACAGACAGGCCGCTGTCTGAAACCCTCCTCATCCTCAGAGAAAAGAAAAAGAAAAGTCAACACAGTTTTCAACTGTGATTTTACCAGACATACAACGGAGCCGGCACAAATCCCATCTGGGCTGCAGCCGACTTGAACATGGATCTTCCGATAACGAAAATCCATGCCCACATTTCCTCGTTTAGGGTGTACTTCCACTCAAGTGAAAGATGGGGCCTGCACGGGACAGAGAAGCATCCGCTTGTCCAGAGAATCCCGGGTTTTAACCAGGCCTCTGTCGCGGCCCACTAGTTGACCATCATGGGCTTCAGACCAAGATCCTCCGTCCGCCGCTTAAGAAGCCGAGCAGAGGACCCCAATCTGGGGCCGGCGTTCGTAAAATTGTCAGCTAACCCCCACAGCATCAACAGACAACCAGAGCTCGCAAGCAAAACAGTACTTACCCCACCCTGGAAGCCACCGCTTCCTCACAACAGTCGGTGCTTCCCACAGACCAGCTGCATGGCCGGAGGGCCAAACCCATCCAGCCGCAGCAAGGAGGACTGCAGTTGGGGAGCATAACAGCGGCGCGAGCCCCTAATACGAAAAGCCGGTGGAGGTCACACAGAATGATCATCATCTTCCAGACACTCCAGTGACGAAGACAATATCGCCGTATTTTCTCGAAAATAGTGAGAGAGAAAATAAAGATATAATGTCAACGTATCTCCTTGTTCTTCTGTTTTCCTTTCCTCAGACTAAATATTTTCTCCACGTCAAGTGGGTATATAACAGGCACTTCCTTGTGGATGAAATTTGAGAAGGAGATGAGTGTGTGGCCCCACCCCTGCTTATGTAGGCAGCAGATGGGGGTGTGGTCAGACGGATGTTGGTATGTAAAGGTACATTTTGAAATGTATTCAGTGTATATCCACTGAAGCGAGATATATGCAACTGATGCTAAGCGGCAGCCATAATGAAATAGAACAGTGGTTAATCATGGTTACTCACGCACTGCTCTCAGATGGTAGCGGTGGAGACCAGACTGGGTGTTGCCTGGCCTCCTGATTTAATACTTTAGATCTGGTTTTTATACTCAAAATGACATCACAGGGTTGACTATTTTCAGCTAATCAGAGTTACATCCAAAATATGGTCTCTACCAATCATGTGGTCAAAACAGAACATTGTCTTTACAGCCTTGATGTCCATACATGGGCTTAGTTGTCTCCATGCCTCACCTCAGGGTCCTCTGTCCGCCTCTGTGGCATCTCGCTGAGGTGACATCCGGCCCCCAGAGCCACTCCTCTCTCCAGTGTTTGACACAATATAACATCTTCTCTTAGTGTTTTCTCTCTCTATTCAGAATTAAACCAGTTCTATTTCAAGGATTCTAATGTAATATTAACCAATATATTTAATTTGCTTCAGTTTGATACCAAGCATTGATGCAGATAACCTATTTTCAGTTTATATATAGAAAGAAATCTAATTTACAAGCTGTAATCGTATAGTGTGAAATACATATACACAGTTCATTTGATTGTACATGTCTACACACCATGCCCAGTTGTCTACACCAGATATGTAATATATATTGAAGAGAGAAACACCTATGGTTATGACCTTCCAATATACCCTTTCTTAAGTTGACAAGGATATTCTGACACTCAGGGCCACACTCAGACCCCGGAATGTGGTACTGTTTACACAGAGAGCAGTTGCTGCTGGTGGTGGGGGTTTTACGACGTCCAGTAAGCGATCTGCAGTCTTATTTGGCTCACAGTTTCCTGTTGTATGTTGTTTCAACCTGTTTTCTGGTATTTCAGCAGTCACCCAAGGTTACACAGTCTTATTTGTTGAATGAACCGTTTTATCAAGTCAATGATACCACAATGTAAAATTAAAAAAGGAACATTTCTGCATATGTTCTGGCAATGTAGCAAATTGAAGCATTTCTGGAACAAGATTCACTTACTTACTAAATCTGTCATGGAGCTGGAATTTGAGTTATCACCATGTGTCTATCTATTAAATAATATAACAAACTGCCACTTAGACGAAAATAAATGCAGACTGTTGGTATACATAACATATTTTGCAAAGAAATGTATACTTCTTCTATGGAAAAATGAAATTTCACCAACATTCAATATGTTCATAGAACAAATATCTCAGTTTCTTCCCTTAGAAAAGATAACGCTTGAAAAGCACAACCAGGGTCACTTATTTCAAGAACTTTGGAATCCACTCTATACTCAACTGGAAACTCATAATGTAGTCCTATACATGTGTCATATCTAATATAACAGACATGGAGTTTTAGCAGATTAGACTAGCTGATCTGTTGAGGCTCTTTGTCTGTGTGTAAGTGCCTGGTTGCCTGCGCATGGCTGTCAAACCCCGCCCCCACGGGGTCGGGTCTGGGAACGGGAGCTGAACACGCAGCGGCCCGGACCCTTCCCTGTCAGAACGGCCATCGATAAGCGGGTGTGAGCAACCGGGTGCTATAAACTGTCACTGTTTACAATACCGACATTTGCACTTTTATTTCTTATTACTTATTTACTTACGATTTATTTACTGTCCCTTTATTTTAAATTATTTTTTCTTCTTATTATTATTATACATTTTTTTTGTTTGTTTGTTTATTTGTTTATTTGTGAATGTGGGTGCGTGTGTGTGCGTGTGTGTGTGTGTGTGTGTGTGTGTGTGTGTGTGTGTGTGTGTGTGTGTGTGTGTGTGTGTGTGTGTGTGTGTGTGTGTGTGTGTGTGTGTGTGTGTGTGTGTGTGTGTGTGTACAGTATGCCTGTATGCGCATGTACGTGTGTGTATGTCCCAGTGTATGTAAGTGTGAGTGAGAGATGGGAGAATAGATTGAGTGGGGAGCACAAGGAAAATTGTTCATGAGAGTGAGAGTGACACTGAACATTCTGTAGATCTGTCCGATTGAATGTGAAACCTCATGAAAATAAAAAGATTTAGAACATAACACTTAAGTGATGACGGTTCCTTCTCACTGGTGGAGGAACTATTTAACACTATACCGGTGTTCACATAACACTTAAGTGATGAAGGTTCCTTCTTAAGTAACACTGGTGGAGTAACTAGTTAACACTATACTGGTGTTCGCATAACACTTAAGTAACACTGGTGGAGTAACGTAAGGTTATCCTATAACCCTAGTTATATATCAACTGGCTATCGCGTCTCGCTCTGCCTACTGAGATATAACCCATCATCTCTAGCACCTAGTGTGCTCCAGGAAACAAAACAAATGCACCCACTTGCACGTGACCACGCTACTCCCATGCGTCCTATATTACGCCGGAAGTGGTCACGCCTCACCCTTCCTCATTCATTTCCAACGCGGAAGCAGCTAGATGCACTTCGGAACTGGAGATTGTTATGAAGCATGAGAAATTACACAATGTTGGGAATTCGCCAGAGGTTCGCCGGCCCCCGAAAACCTTCTCGGCACATCCTAACAGCGCAGCGGTCCTGTCCTGTGTTTTCCTCATCTGGTGACAGCGGACCGAGGGACGTCACGTGACGGTTAGCAGTCGAGCTAAGTTGCGCACAGGTAGTAAAGGTAGGTAAATACAATAACTTGCGCCTGCTTCTGAGAGCAGAGAGAGAGAGAGAAAGAGATTGTGAAATGGGCTTTCCATCTCTCTCTCTCTGAACTCTTTGAGAGGGAGGGACATTCATCTCCAGAAGGCGAAAGCTATCCAAACTCTGTCCACTGTGTGTGCCTTGGCACAGCGTTCTAACACAGTGTGGAGATGAGTCAGGCATCGTGAGACTATTGTGTGTGTTTGGCGGTTCATTTGTAGATGATTCTGCTACTTCATCTTGGGCTTTAGTAGCCAAACTAGCAGCTGATGCTGTGGACACAGAGAGAGGAGCTGAACGGATCACGGAGCTATAGTTGTAGTCTTCACAGATTGGGGGGGGGAAAGATTAGGGAAGATTATAAACATTCTGTGAGAAGCAGTGATGCCGGTAACGCGTTACTAAGTAACGCGTTATTGTAATCTGATTACTTTCCCCCGAAAATAGTAATCTAACGCGTTAATCTTTAAAAGCCAGTAATCTGATTGCAGTTACTTGTCCAAGTGGCTGTGCATTACTATTTCGTTACTATCTCATCATAAATTCATAATGCAGGCGGAATGCAGTATTTATTTCGTTTTCGACAGTCAAAAATACATTTTGAGCTGTTTTTCTTTTGGGAGTGACGTAGTGTGGCAGTGAAAGGGTTACACAAGAATGTGTCCCGCGGGCCGCGGCGTGACTGGACACTCTGTCTGTGAGTGACTCTGCTTTGGTACAATCACATTCCCCATCCACAGTCTGCGAATCAGAGGCAGAGTAGGGCGGGTCTTCACAGCACGTCATGTGACATATGCGCCAATCGTGTGACAGCAGGGCTCCGTCGTCGGAGAATTCCACCCCAAAACGCTTGGCAAAATTAAAAGTGAGTTTCTGTTCAGACTTCCATCCCAAAACGCTCGTCAGTCACTACTTCACGTTCATATGCGGAGGAAACAAAATACTGTCTACCGCTAAAAACAGCACATCCAATTGCATTGAAAGCATCTGGAATCACAACACTAGCCGACGCTTCGACTAGTAGGTACAGGAGGACTCGGAGGCCAGCCAAACAGCAAAAGAGAGAGATTGTTTCTTTCCCTTTTGATTAATGTATATTTGATGGTGGCAGAGCAAAAGCTCTTATTTGCCAGATTTACAGTTAATTTACATGTTAAAGAGAGACTGATTGTATGTTTATAGAGAGACATTTATAAAAACAATTTAATAGTTACAGTTGATATAATTGAATAGTTCAGCCTGCATTTGTTAGATGTGAATGGATACACTGGTTTTGTAAAACCACTGGCTGGCTGCTCTAATGCTGTGAGCATCATAGACTGTTGCTTTACCATACTTGATGGTACAGAAGCTGAAGCACTAGTTTAACAATTTACGTTATGTGCAGAGAAACAAGTTAAAAACAATTTATGCACTTTCAATAAAGCGTTTAAAAAAAACGGTTGGGGGAACGACGACGACTTCGTAACCTAGTTACTTTCAAAGTAACTAAGTTACTCTGATAATCAAATCAGTAAAGTAACTTGGATAACTTTTTAAAGGAGTAATCAATAATCAGTAATCGGATTACTTTTACAAGTAATCTGTGGCATCACTGGTGAGAAGTTTACAGTAGGTCAAACTACACCTCAAGAGAAAGTATTTTCCTGTACTCATAATTTGAAAATGTCAACATTAGCGCTAAAAACAAGTAACTTTGACTCTTTGATGTAAATATGCTGTACATACAGCACTATTGTACATATACAAAGTATATGGGTAGACTATAGTCTACCCATATACTCTGTATATGTACAATAATATATATTAAACTGAATAATATTGCTGTATTGTTTGTTAACACTATAGACTATAGTGTTAACAAACAATACAGCAATATTATTCAGTTTAAATATATACTATTGTACATATACAGAGTATATGGGTAGACTATAGTCTACCCATATACTTTGTATATGTACAATAGTGCTGTATGTACAGCATATTTACATTTATATTTACAGTATATACATATATATACATATTTGTCTGAATATACCTGCATACAACCAGGGGCGGACCTTCCTACAGGCGATATAGGCGGTCGCCTAGAGCGCCACCCAGAGGGGGGCGCCAAAAAAAAAAAAAACATTATTTTTTTATTTTTATTTTTTTTATTTTTTTTCTGTGCAGTTTTGGCGCCCCCTCTATATCTGCAACCATTATTTTTACATTAAAAAAATTCTAACATAAGGGAAAATTAGCCAAAAATCTAAAACGGTCGGTCGGTCTGAGCCTCAGCTTTAGGTGTTCACAGTCAGAACATGCTAGAGCGCTGTGCATTGATGGGTATCGGTCAAGTGTTTATAGAATTGAACGTTGAGGAAAGAAAGACTAACGTTAGAGAACTATGAAGAAAAAAGCCATAAAAAAAAAAAGAAAAAATATTACAAAAAAAAGAAAAAAAAAACATTTTTTTTGGGGGGGGGGGGGGGGCGCAGTGGTGAATCTCGCCTAGGGCGCCAAATGGGCTAGGTCCGCCCCTGCATACAACCACTCTATACTTACTTATACACCTGCATTTATAATTCAGTATTTATGATATTTAGACTATGATATTTAGATTATGTATGATATTTAGATGTCCCCAAAATGAATAGACGTGAATGAGGAGCCTGACACCTGGGAGAAATGGTGGCATTGACAGCAGACAACAGGGACTGCAGTGGTCACTAGGGCTAAGTTAAAAAAAAATAAAAATCCCGATTCTGAATCGATCTTCATTTGAATGAGCGATTATCGATTCATAATATCCCAAGATCTATAAAAAAAATATATAATATATACTGTATATATATATATATATATATATATATATTAGTGCTGTCAAACGATTAAAATATTTAACTCGATTAATCGCATGATTGTCCATAGTTAACTCGCGATTAATCGCAAATTAATCGCATTTTTCTTTTTAATTATTTTTTTACCTTAAACAGATCTTTTTCAAGTTCCAAGTTTTAATACTCTTATCAACATGCGAGTCAACAAATGCTTGCTTTGTGCAGCCATTTAACACAAAAGGATGACCCTCATGCATTGCAAATTTGCATCAAATTCAAAACAGAGTGATGCACAAAATAACTTAAAAGAAAATAATAATTTAAAACAATGAATAAAGTGTGCATGAAATAATAGGGGAAAGAAAACGTTAGGAACTTGTTACATTCACACACACAAGGGCTGATTAATCACACACCCCCCTCTCTCCCTCACACACACACTCTCCCAGCTCTTTTTCTCTTTTGCCCCTTCCTCATCTCTCTCACCCCCCTCTCTCTCTATATCTCACACACACACACACACACACACACACACACACACACACACACACACACACACACACACACACACACACACACACACACACACACACACACACACTTCAGAAACAAACATAGTATCAATGAGAGCATCAATAATACACCTGAGTGAAGTCTAGTTAATTATTTTTTTTTGTTAATCTTGAGTTAAAAAAATTAGTGGCATTAATAGAATCGGGAGTTAACGCGATATTAACGCGATATATTTGACAGCCTTAATATATATATATATACAGTATATATATATTTTAAAAAAAAATCAATTTAGTCGTTATGCCAATTCCCTTCCTGGTCGTTGCACGCATTGCCCCTCTGTCGGTCTGGGGAGGGTGTAGACCAGGGGTCGGCAATTATGTTTGGCCTTGGGATAGGAATTTTCCATTTGTTCTCCCAACCCACATGACCATTTCTAGCATTTCCATTGGCTATAGTGACAGACCTAGATAATGATTGTGGAAATACAACAAATCTACGAAACCATTTACTGAGACATCACCCAGACGTGACATATGCAAAAGCCAATTTTCAAATAAAAAGTACATTCATGTAACTGCTTGAGAGTCAATATTTTTTTTTTTTACTTAATTTTTTATTTTCAAACATACAGGTACAAAATACAAAATACACATACAAAATTCACAATACTATGAAGTCGCTAATATCGCAGGCGCGATCTATGGGGAGCGGCCGGGGATTCAGGTCCTATTTGTCGAGTTTTAAGCGGAAGGACACCATCTTTTCAGGCCTTATATGGAAGACCTACCACCACCAGCACACCAATAATTTTATTTTATTTAATCTAATCTAGTTTCATTAATTAATTCATATCTTTTGAACAATAGATGCTATTTCTAATCTGTCAGCTGTTCTATATTGCGAACAAGATTGTCTACATTCCATTCATTACACATAAATCTGATATAAGCAAGGAAAGTTTAATTAAATACATTTTTATCTTCCATGTTTAATTTCAACAAGTTCAAGTGCAACTACATATGAACCATAATAATAAAGATTATGATGATAATCATACACTTATTTTATATCATTGGAAAGCCCTAGTTGTTAGCTTCAAAATGGTACCAAATATGAGGTACTTTGAAATACCCAGTAACTAATAATCTATCACAAACCAATGCAAGTTCAAGTTCAAACTGATTTCCTAAATGGACCACAATTCTGTAGTGTTTGATTTACAAACATACAGATACACAATACAAAATACACATACAACATTTACAATACTATTATACAGACAGAAACAATAAAGAAAAAATTATAATATCAAAAAGAAAATGTACATTTCAATTTATTTTCTTGTTTCCTTTTCATCCTTCTGTGATGTTGTTCCTCTTCTTCCTATATTCCTCCCATTTTTCCCATTTTGACTAAAATTTCTCCTCTTGCAGCCTCAGCATATGCGTGATTCTCTCCATTTCCTGTATCCCCTCTATTATCTCTGTCCATTGTTCCTTCGTCTGTGCTTCTACCCTGAGAGTCAATTCTTAATGTAAACATTGATATTTTTAACAATGCAACATGTTAGAGGGTTCCTTGAACCATTGAATCGGATTGAATCGGAAATCGAATCAAATCGGGACCTTGTGAATCGGAATCGAATAGTTTTGGTAAATCAGTGGCGATAGTTACCCAGCCGTAGTGGTCACTAGCTGAGGGTACCTGCAGATGACTTTAGATAGAGGTAAGACTGCTGATTTTGACAAGTTCTACTAAAGTAAAAATATCCCTTTAACTATGAGCCACTCAGGTTTTACACTCTGGTTACAGACAGTCACAGGGCTAAACATGCACTCCATCCACCAATCAAATGCCTGTAATGACACAATGACCTCTGCACCTGCAGTAGAAGAGAAGTTTGATGGATGGAGGACGAAGTTGGAGGATGCAGCCGACGTTGTAGAAGGGAGTATGTGCAGCGGACTATCGGAAACTTCCACCCAGGAATGGTCCGCCATCTTGACACTGTGGGCTCCAATTATAAAGCCCAGGTGTGTCTACATGACCTCATCACGTATCTGTGGGGAACTGGAAGGGCTGGATGGAGGCACTTGGGGGGATTGGTTGTCAGCCGATCCCCAAGTCCTCACCTGACACGATTGTTTGTCCACAGCTGCGCCCAATCACGTATCAATTAGTCAATAATGTACAAATGTTCTGGGCACAGCTGTGGGAGAGACATCATGCCAACACATACAGTAGTTATGCTGTAATCCACGGCATATATTCAACGTTATTCCAACAGTTCTTATAATCGAAAGAAAAAGGTGATACAGTGAGAAAGAAAACGTTAAAATGACTTGTTGTTTTTATATTACAGTAGGGAGGGGGTTGAATGGAGAGCACTGCCCATCAACCTATTATAGACAGTTATAGTAGACAATTATAGTATGATATTATTAGATTAGATTAAAATGTATTGTCAATAATGCAATAGTACTATATCAGTATCTATTCAGTACTGAGGACCAGTCCAGACCAGCAACAGTATGTTTGCGCGATGCAGCTCCATTGATCCGTCAATGAACGGATAGAAAATTGACGGAAGGTGTTACTGTCCGTTGGTTTATTTTTAAATTAGAACATAACGTCAACTCTGTCTGTCCAACAGCTGGATAGTAATCATTGAAAATGCATTAAAAACAGAGGTAGACGGACAGACACAGTGGATCGATGTAGCCGCATTGGCGTTAAAGATCAAAGTAAGCGCTCTACACATATTGAGCTTCATTTTGTAAAAATATCCGGTGTCACCGGTGTTGTCGTGAGTTTATTAGTCATGGGAAATTTCACATCACAGCGGCAACCCTAGTGTGTGTGTGTGTGTGTGTGTGTGTGTGTGTGTGCGTGCGTGCGTGTGTGTGTGTGTGTGTGTGTGTGTGTGTGTGTGTGTGTGTGTGTGTGTGTGTGTGTGTGCGTTTGGAGAGCGAGAGAGAGAGAGAGAGGTTGAACAGATGTAATCAGTGTGTGTGTGTGTGTGTGTGTGTGGATGCAGAGGTAATAACTCCACAGAGTCGGAGAAGTGAATCTATCTCTGTCTGAGTACACGGAGTAATCAGAAAAACCTCCGCCAGGCAGCAGACGAGGAAACAGCGGTTCAGGGGTCAGCCGTCACTGCGGTTCAGGAGGAGTCGTTGGAGATGAGCAGGAGGATAGAGGAGCGGGCCGATGGCGATGATTAGATTTGCAGATTGGCATGAACAATATCGCCATGGATGAAAGAAAAACTCCCAAATAGCAATATGCCGTTTATATGGTCGTCGCGAGTAGAGGAAATATGTGGTCTTGTTGTTGTTGTTGTTGTTGTTGTTGAAATGGGCTGAGGGGGAAAATGCCTAAAACAACGCAAACCCTCTTCCTCGTGGATGGAGAGAGAGTGAGACCGCACCCTGGCCAGCCCCATCTCGCTTTAAATACGTAAATAAAGTACTTGTCAACCACAGGGCAAAAAGGTACATAATGTACATTATGTTATGGCCATAGCCATACGTAATGTATTTATATACATATTGTAATTTGTATACATAATATATTTACATTTCATATCGACGAACAGCGCGACCGGGGGTCATACTAACCATGCTTGTGGTGGAGGGTGAGTTCTCTCACCACTAGACCAAGACACCCACCCTGATACTAACACAGTGATGCTATGATGATGATGATGATGGTTTGTTCAAAATACTAAGTGAGATCAGGCTACAGGCTACAAGACTACAGAGACACACTTTTCTGATAGCCTCGACCCAACCCTAACCACACTGTTACCTTAAACTAACCATAACCGTAACAACACTGTCACCTTAAACTAACCATTGTCATAATCTGGACTTTTTGAACATTCGTCTTCTGGCACAATCCTGTGCTCATCGGCGGTACTACGCCGTTCTGGACTATTTGTTAGTGTCGTCGTTCATTTTCATGCTGACGCTTTTATCCAAAGCGACTTACAAGTTCTGTACGACAAGTCATCAGGAAGGGTACAACTCTATCAGCTGAGTAACAATGTTCATCAAAGTGTTGCGTGTTACAGTGTAGGTTCGTTTATTAGGACAAGTGCATGACAGTAAGGTTAGTTGGGGTTAGATTTAATTTATTTTAAATTTTTCCCCCCATTATTTCAGGTAATGGTTAGTCGACGGCAAAAGATTGGACGGGATTCGGCTGTCCTAACTGGGGTGGGTAGTTCATTCCACCATTGTGGGGCAAGGAATGAGGCAAGGCCCCCTGGTTTGATCCCGAGGTCAGCACCTGGAGTGGCCCCCGTCCGGGGTCCTGCTCTGGGGTTGTCGCCCTCGCCCCTTTGTTACGGGCTCCCTCACCGGTCCTCTGTCCCCGTCTCCAGCCCCCCTCACCGGGCCCCTGTCCCCGTCTCCAGGCCCCCTCACCGGTCCTCTGTCCCTGTCTCCAGCCCCCCTCTCCGGTCCTCTGTCCCCGTCTCCAGCCCCCCTCACCGGGCCCCTGTCCCCATCTCCAGCCCCCCTCTCCGGGCCTCTGTCCCTGTCTCTGGCCCCCCTCTCCGGGCCTCTGTCCCCCTCTCCAGTGACTCTGGTCCCGTGCCCTGTGCGCCATTCTCCGGGCTCCCCTCTGGTCCTGTTCCCCGGCCCCCCTGCTACTGTGCCCCTCCTGGGTTCTTTTCTCCGCCCCCCGGCTCCAGTTTTCCGTGTCATCGTCCCCAGTTTTTTCCGGGGTCTCGGCCCTTCGCCCTGCCTGCCCCTGGTCGGTCTTATGGGTCGTCTGGGAGCCGCCCCTTCAGGGGGGGTACTGTCATAATCTGGACTTTTTGAACATTCGTCTTCTGGCACCATCGTGTGCTCATCGGCGGTACTACGCCGTTCTGGACTATTTCTTAGTGTCGTCGTTTATTTTCATTCTATCACATGTCATAGCCTCTGCCTGGCTCACAGCCTGGTCTCATGTAATCTATAATGTCCCTGCCTATTAGTCATATGTCCTAGTCTAGCCCTGTTGTTCCCTGTGTGTGTATTGATATTCTTATGTTCTAGTCTAGTCCAGAATTCCCAGTGTTGTTTTGATATTCTTGTGTCCTTGTCTGTCAGCCCCAGCTGTTTTCCATCATAATCAGTTCCTGTATATATTCATGCCGCCTCCTGTCTTCCAGTGTCACGCCATTGTTTTGTTCCTGTGCCAGTACCTATCCGGGCTGTGATCTGTTTTCCCTGCTATTCCTGCCATTCGCGGAATAACCCTTTACCTTGTGTTCCCCTCGTGAAAGCCTTGTATTCCTGTATTATCTCGTGAGTCCGTTCCCGCTTCCTAGCACCGTTTTCCAGCCATGCTGTGTATTGTTTCTCGTTTGTTTTCTAGCTGCCTCAGTTTAGTGTCGTGTACTTCTGTTCGTGCCTTGTTTACTACTGCTCAGTAAAGCCTTTCATTATACTTTACCCCGTCGACTCTGCCTCCTCTCTCTGGTTCATAACCACCTCGCCACAAACCCTAACAACCATAAGCTTAACCACACTGTTACCTTAAACCAATTGCGGCCCGCAGCATGATATTTTGCGGCCCCCTACTTGACATCAAAGTTTAGTGTTAATGCGGCCCGCGCGCAACTTGTTGCCGAGTCGTTGCGCGAGTTGGACGTTTTATTTATTTTATCACTTGTAGGCTACCATAGCGCAGGCTCATGACAGCAACGTTACGTTAGTGACTTGGTTGAAACGTGATTTTGGAGTGATACCAAGTAAAGTGGAAGGCAAATGCATCCTCGCTAAATCTCCTCTGCAAGCAGTGCTCTGCATGTCCGGCTGCACTGCCACTGTCTGTCTGTGTCTGTGTACGGGTCTGGTCCAATCACATTGAGCGTCCCGTCAGAGTTTCTCCCCCCCCACCCACAGTCTGCGAATCAGAGGCAGAGTAGGGGAGTAGGGCGGGTCTTCACGGAATGTGTGTCGTCTCTTTCAGTCCGAGTCAGAGCAGAGAGTTGACAGCGCATCTACAGTAGCCTTGCTCCCAGTTTTATCTCCGTGAGATAAATGTAGCTAGTTTCGCCAGCAGGCAGGCAGCAGAAAAATACGGGATCTTTAAAGATGGCCAGTAAAAGAAAAGTCGACTGCAATTCAAAGGTGAATGGACTGAAAAATATGCGTTCATCCTGAGTCCAGCACCAAACCAATATGCCAAGAAACGGTAGCTCTTGTGAAGAGTGGCAATATGAAACGCCACTACGAAACAAAACACAGTTATTTTGATGCAACCTTCCCTCAAAATTCAGTGCTAAGAACCACACAAATAAATGGAATGAAATCATCATATCAAGCTGCAAGCAGAATTATTGTTAAATCTATGTCACAACGAGAAAAAACAACCATGGGTGGCATGGGTGTTTGCTAAACACAAGAAGCCATCCTCTCTCTCTGATGCATACATAATAAAATAATGTATGACTGAAGTGATGGAGACCATGTTTGAAGGCAAACAAAAGCAAATCCCCCTCAGATCGCACAGCAACCAGAATAAGTGAAATACTGGCTGGTGATTTGATTAAACAGCTTTGTGATAGAATAAAAAAAAGTCCACTGACACCACTGAGAAGCCTATGTTCTGAAGAACCGTTCATGTTCTGAAGAACTGTTCATGTTCTGAAATGTTATTGCTAAATATTGAGAAGATTGGAGCAGTTGTACTTTTTTTTGAATACTTGAATACCAGACTCTACCTCCAGCGGCCCCCAGGTAAATTGAGTTTGAGACCCCTGCCTTAAACTAACCCTAACCTTAACCACACTGTTACCTTAAACTAACCATAACCTTAACCACACTGTTACCTTAAACTAACCATAACCTTAACCACACTGTTACCTTAAACTAATCCTAACCTTAACCACACTGTTACCTTAAACTAACCATAACCTTAACCACACTGTTACCTTAAACTAACTATAACCCTAACCACACTGTTACCTTAAACTAACCCTAACCCTAACCACACTCTTAACACTTTCAGTGCCAGGCCGTGTTTTCCTTTTTACCCCGTTGATGCCACGGTCCACGGCCCATGTAACGTTAATATCGCCTAATCTATGTTTTAAATTATGCTATGTGTCTAATCTGCCCATCGCTTATCAAAGAATCATTTTCCAGTCAACATTGGCAAAGCAGATTGTGTTTTTATCGCTTCATTTCCTTTTTATAGCATTTTGAAAACCACTCGGTTTCGAAGAAAAAACAACACATTCCCTGATAATCGCCTTTTACTGGAATATTCCAGAACGTTATCATTTGTCGGTCTATTTATGAATCATTTTCAAATAAACGCTAGATGGTCGATATTATATGTGTGCGCACGCACGCTCGTGCCGTGCGCTGATAATCGCTGCTATTATTTCCTCATGGCTTTTACAGTGAAACAGCCATATCACATATAGTGGAAACGCTTATATCTCCTCGAAAACGAGTCTGATTATCCTAACACTGATAACATAGATTCCTTACCTGACATCAGATGGTATCCAAATGGTATATTCCAATTCCTGATCACCATTCGAAAAAATCGATAAGTATATTGATCCAACGTGTGTACAGTATAACCCATGCTCGCCGCGGCTCAGAGGCTCCAGAATGAACTCTGGTAACTCCGGCTGCATCAGTGGACTGGAAAATGTGGACTGGAATATTTTTTTCCCCATCCATTTTCATTGAGTCCATTCCAAAAGGGTGATTTACCATCTGGGAGACGATAGGGGGCGCTTTTTTCACATCTGATCGCCGGCGGCCCCTGGATCTCCAACGGTAGGCTCGCGTGATGCAATATGATTTCAGATTGCTAAAAAAGAAAAAAAAAAAAATTCAGAGAAAAGCCGTGACGTGGCTTTCAACGTCACGATCGTAAACCCGAGATTAGCCGTGAGTGGCGCTCAAAGTGTTATAAACTAACCCTAACCACACTGTTAACTTAAACTAACCCTAACCCTTTATTTACGTGTTCTGATGAACATGGTGTCGGGACCCGAGGAGACTCCTCCCAATAATAACTATTGATCAGGATTGTGTAAATAACACACTGTACATGAGTTTAACTACTCAGTGTATTTATCAAGTATAAATAAAGATTGAATGGATGAATCACACGGGCAGGACGTCATCCGCACTGAATTCTTATCACCACCCTCTTTTGGGGGGAAATAGTCAATACCTCTTAGGTTTAGGCTGTGTAAATAAGCATGCCTGAAAACTGTAACTTTTCACAATGGCACGAACGCTCAGTGGTGGCCAGCGTTGGAAGGTAATTACTTGACTTAACATGATGCACTAACAAAACAAAGGTTTCAAACAATGTACGCGTTCTGCCGACAGTTTCTATACAGGCCACATACAATGGCGGTCAATAGACGGGTTTCTCGTCCGCGACAGACGCAGTGTGCTGCGCATCAAGGAGGGAAAAAGCAACACGATCCTGCTTAGAACAACAATATATTTGCATTTGTTAGCCATGCTAGTGATCTAAAAACAATCAATCCATGCCAAAGCTAGATAAGTAAAAGGTGAAAGACTCACAGCCATGCTGCTGATTTGGCAAAATGACACCCAGCCATTTTCATTTGAAACTACTTTTAGTCAGGGGAGCAGTGGCGGCTGCTACATTCTTTCCATGGGGGGGCGCTATACCAAACATTTTGCAAACATGTACCACACATGTACCACGCATGTACCACGCATTGGCATGTCACTGGCAGCGGACAGCTGACCAAGCAACACACAACCAGTCAAATAAAGTACAGTCTAATTCACAACTTGAAACACAATATATAAATAGAAAAGTTAGAAACAAACTCGCTCCGTCTCCAAACACACGCAGAGAGAGAGAGAGAGAGAGAGAGAGAGAATCACGTTAGTTAGTGAGAGAGAGAGAGAGAGAGAGAGAGAGAGAGAGAGAGAGAGAGAGAGAGAGAGAGAGAGAGAGAGAGAGAGAGAGAGAGAGAGAGAGAGAATCACGTTAGTTAGTTAGGGAGAGAGAGAGAGAGAGAGAGAGAGAGAGAGAGAGAGAGAGAGAGAGAGAGAATCACGTTAGTTAGTGAGAGAGAGAGAGAATCACGTTAGTTAGTGAGAGAGAGAGAGAGAGAGAGAGAGAGAGAGAGAGAGAGAGAGAGAGAGAGAGAGAGAGCGATATCGCAAATCTACCTTGTTGTTAAGTTGACAGCAGGCAGAAGGGCTTGATAAAGTATATCCACTCCATTCTCCAGACTGTGTTGATGTCCATTGTCCATGCATGTCCCTCCACACTGCATCCATATATAGCTTGTTGTTAGCCAACAAGTACTGTGTGAGCTAACAACAAATAGCTGCATCACAACACAACAGCATAAACTCACTTTGTTTAATTGAAACGGGGTCCAGCCGGAGGGCTTGATAAAGTGTATAATCCGCTGTTGATGATGTATATCCAGACCACTGTCCACTGTCCAGACTGCATCCGCCATATAGCTTGTTAGCCAAGTGTTAGCTGTTAGCACCACACAACACAAGTACTTGATTTCTTTGTCCATTTCCGCGTCGAACAGACTGCAAACTACCTGGCGTTCTATCGCCATGCTCTAAGACAAACTCTAACCTTAACCAACTTTGAAAGAGTGCCTAAGCTTAACCGTCGAAATAACTTGCAGTCACGCTCTAAGACAAATAGCTGCATCTCACAACAACACAACTATCTCTACCAAACTAGAAAACCTAGAATTGGAACATAGAAACCTAGAATTGGAACATAGAAAGTGGCGTCGGCCAATCAGAGAGCGTCTCCGTGAAATGCGGCTACGGAAAAAAAAACTGTCGTCGGCCAATCAGAGAGCGTCTCCGCGAAATGCGGCTACGGAAATTCTTGGCGCTGCTATGGATGCTTGCCTAGACCGCTTCAAATCGCGCCCGATTTCCAACATAATACATCATATTTCAACGCACAGCGCGTTACGCACTGATTGGCTGCGACGGATACAGCGATCAAACAGTGACGCGCACTCAGAGCACTATTGCGTCTAGCCCGGGCCGAGAAATACGGCTAGGAGAAATGCGGCAGGAGAAATGCGGCAGGAGTGAGTCACTTCCTGTTCAGGAAAACGAGTATTTTTTATTTGATATATTAACGTTATATTGTGCATTGGAAACACAAACATACTTAAAATGAGTAAATATTATTCATTTTAAACATGTTTATATTATTTATAGGGCTATAAAACAAAAAACAAAAACGTTTTTTTTTCTTTTTTTTCTCTCATTTAACAGGTGGGTCGGCGCCCTAGCGCCCACGGTGGCCAGCCGCCACTGCAGGGGAGTGCCATGGTTTCTCCATAGAGCTCCATTAACTTTTAGTCAGGGGAGTGCCATTGTTTCTCCATAGAGCTCCATTATACTTTTAGTCAGGGGAGTGTCATGGTTTCTCCATAGAGCTCCATTATACTTTTAGTCAGGGGAGTGCCATGGTTTCTCCATAGAGCTCCATTATACTTTTAGTCAGGGGACTGCCATGGTTTCTCCATAGAGCTCCATTATACTTTTAGTCAGGGGAGTGCCATGGTTTCTCCATAGAGCTCCATTATACTTTTAGTAAGGGGAGTGCCATAGTTTCTCCATAGAGCTCCATTATACTTTTAGTAAGGGGAGTGCCATAGTTTCTCCATAGAACTTTTAGTCAGGGGACTGCCATGGTTTCTCCATAGAGCTCCATTATACTGTTAGTCAGGGGAGTGCCATGGTTTCTCCATGTCTGTTTCAGGCTGCCATTAAAATTTGAACCTGAGAGTGCTGGTCTAGCTTCACTGCTTCTTTTATATAATACTTAATGGGATTTCAGCACCCAGTGTCGTATCTTGAGAGCGCGGTCTAACTTGACTTTTGATTCATAGCTACCCTGGTAGCTTTTGAGACCAGCAGCTCCAATCCTTAGTTTTTTCTCTTTTTTTACATATTTAGCAGCTCATGCTGAAAAATGGAGAACAAAGGCTACGCTTATTCCAAAGTGGATAGCGACAGAATATGTCGCTTATTTCCAGTGCCAGAGAGTTCGGCACCTCCACCCAAAGGAAGAGAGGCACTGGCCTTGTCTCTTTCCAGACTACGGCAGAGAGAGACACGTACCCTGCTCCATGGTACGACCCTTACCAAATACTGGCAGGACGACATCATTCCGAGGGGCCTGCGCATCTCCAAGGAACCCACGCTAGGAAGAGAATCACCAGAATTTTGTGACAAATGGTGTTCGATCCTAGACAAGTGCTCCATGGATCTAATGCTTTTAATTATTGATAACGAAGGCTCCAAATTAGCCAAGGTCAGAGCTGAACTTTCCTCGTTAGAGGCCGAAATCAAAACGGTTTTAACGCCTGACCAGCTGACCGAAATGCTCGAGTCAGTGCACCAGAAGCTTGACAAGTACAAATTGGACATCGAGCTGCACAAGAGAGCTAAGAGGAGAAGAGACGAGCAAGACTACTGAAGTAATCAAGGGGTCTATAATTCTGTTCTGATGAGATCAGAACCAGCTTGAATACTCTGCGTTGTGAATTGTCCGTCCTAAAAGCCCTTGTACTTTCAAAAAACCAGAAAATGGTTTTGTTCGACGACAGAGAGACGGCGGGTGAAATGAGGAAACAGAGAGGAAGTTATTGTAAGGATCCGGTTTTATTGGAATCCAAACGTTAATAACAAAAGATTTGAATGAAAAACGGTGCAATGAAACCCAAACATGCTACAATACTGTGCCATCGACTGTGGGTTTCAGACTAAATTCACTACAATTAAAAGCATCTCTCGGCTCCTCGTTGTCCGTTGATTCGATGGTGCCCGTCTCAACTCGTCGTCCTCACGTCCAGTAGGGGAAAAAGCAAGCGTCTGTTCGTTCGTGTTGTTCCTTGTTGTGTCCCGCTCTGTCTCTGAACCGCTCGCTTTAAAGCTTAACTCCTCCCCCAGCATTACGTCAGGAAGGGCAGACCTTTTTATGAGAGAGAGAGCTTCTAATTGGATGGGACGGTGTAGCGGCCGTTTGTAGCTCGCCTACACTTCTGATTGGCTGAATCTAGGTAGCGGCCGTTTGTAGCTCGCCTACCCCGGATATCTCCTTATAAGGCATATCTGCTGGCTTTTTAATAGCCTGACTGTGCATTAGTGTTAGAGGATTCTTCAGTTTTTGAGTTAGACTACATATTTCTGAAATTAGTTTGCCCGCTAGGAAGTAATGTGTCTAAACAAATGTTTCTATATTTATAGTTTTTAAGATTCTTAACAAGATTATACTTGAGGGTAAATGTGTATCATTTTCTGATCACTAAGTATTTATCCTTTTTGCTTGCTTAGAAAGGAACAAAGACGCTTCCATATTTCTTAGTAAAATATAAAAGCTTCAACTGTTCAGCTCTTGTCCAATTTTCCAGATCAAATGTCTTACAATTAACCTATATTTCTAACATAAGAGTAACTAATATCCTATGTTTCAAGTGTTGAGAGAACAGTTGTAAACCACCTGGTCACCTTCTGTTGAGGTGTTTGCCTCCCCCACCATAGCTTGGGGTTTTTCCACTCAGCCTTGCGGGCGTTACCTCCTGTTAATCTATTGTTCTTATTGAGACTGTTTCACTATAGCCGGCTATAAACCAACATAC
Organism: Notolepis coatsorum; assembly: GCF_963971535.1. Lineage (NCBI taxonomy): Eukaryota > Metazoa > Chordata > Actinopteri > Aulopiformes > Paralepididae > Notolepis > Notolepis coatsorum. The sequence continues at coordinate 126,807 of NW_028170162.1, forward strand.
CCTCTGTATGCTAAGTTCCATATCTATTCAGAATCTATTTTTAGCTTGCCAGCAGGAACCTGGGACCTTTCACATGCTAAATTAATCTGTCCCCAGGCCTAGACTAAGTGTTTACCGTTGCAGAGAGACAGGGAAAAAGGGCAGAGTATCGCCCTTTTACAACTCTGTGCTAATCCAAACTGTGTCCTCTTCACCCCTCCTCTCCAGGGGGGGGGTGGAGACACAGTTTGAATCAGAAACATGTGATGCACTGTTACCATGTTCAGCAACGACTTGTAGCGGACGGTAGACCTGTACATTTATACATTTTGAGCTTGGGAAAATCCACTACACTACGCAACGCAAATGGTGTACCCATGGCTCCATCATCCCCACTCCAGGAACCGTAGGCAGAATTGGCAGCCTAGAGATAAACAACGGCATTCTGATTCTTCCTCCACAGCGGCGAGCTCAGACGAGACGCCCTCTCAAGGCAGATACCCTCTTCGAAGCCAGTCTAATTTTCGCGGAGAGCAGGACGCTCCTCTCCCTCCCAGACCGGCGAGGGATCCCGCAGGAAGACGAGGAGGAGCCAGAGAAAGAAATCCACGGTTCCGGTGACAAACATTGATTCTAATATAGTAAACATTTCTGATGCACATTTGAGCGACCCACATCACAATATCCTTTCTAAAGGTTTATCGTTTGTCCCGGCTCGGAAGGCGGACTCCTTTACTACCAAAGTGGAATTATTTAAGTTTTTTAGAAACATTAAGTTAAAAGCATTTTATGCCAGAGGTTTTGATAAGAGAACTCAATATGTTGCCAATGAAAATGTGCCTATAAGCGATGATGTTGATGAAAGGCCAGAAACAGAGCCTGATACCATTTGTTCTAAAATAAAGGTATTTAAACCATGCAGCGTGTTTACCCCTCATCTCAACCCACCCTCAGTGGAGACATTCTGCAGATTGGTACAACTGGATGTCCTTAAATTATGTGAAACCAGTCACAAAGCCCATCTTTACCCTAATTTATTAGAATCAGAGTCAACAGCACTTAAGGATCTCATGAAGAACGATGATTTAATTTTTAGGAAAGCCGATAAAGGTTCTGGAATCGTGCTCCAAAATAAGAGTTTGTATGTATCCGAGATCAATAGACAATTGAACGATATTGAGGTGTATACCCTTTTAAATACAGACCCAGTATTTAAATTTTCCGTGGAAATTAAAACAACCCTTAAAAGCCTTAGATTGGCAGAGGTGATTACAGAAAATGAATTTAAGTTTATGTTCGTTGAGTACCCTGTTACGCCTATTATTTACACTTTACCGAAGATCCATAAGGATCTGGTTAACCCTCCTGGTCGACCGATCGTCTCTGGTATAGGTTCTGCTACGGCACGGTGGTGTAGTGGTTAACACTGTCGCCTCACAGCAAGAAGGTCCAGGGTTCGATTCCCGCTTGGGGACCAGGTTTCCATGATGCCAGTTACCCAGGTGGGGTATCTCCCAGGCCTTTCTGTGTGGAGTTTGCATGTTCTCCCCGTGCTCGCAAGGGTTTCCCCCCGATAAGATAAATGTTGGATGGAAAAACATGCACAACAACAAGATTGCTAACGCTGTGGCGTCCTTGACGAAGACGGACAGGAGCACTTGGATTGGTCCCCTGGCGCGGCTCACGTTGACGCCTGTCTGCTCCCGGCTGCCCTTGGGGGGGAAGGACGACGGGATGGGTTAATCGCAGATACGAATTGCATGCATGCATCGCATGTGTGCCAATTGATGACCTCGGAGCAGGTCCTAAATTATTATTATTATTATTATTATTATATAGGTTCTGCTACAGAAAAAATCTCGCAATTTGTTGACTCGCATATTAAGGATTTGGCCTCTTCTCAACGTGGTTATTTAAAAGACACTACTACTTTTTTGAGCAAACTATCTACCTGTAATATTAGTCCCTTGGACTTATTAGTTACCATAGATGTAGTCAGTTTATACCCCAGCATTCCACATGCTGACGCGCTAGACGCACTGAGTTTTTATCTAAACTCGAGAGAGGAATTACTCCCCTCCACAGAAGCGCTAGTTAATCTAGCCGACCTAGTTCTAACTCAGAATTATTTTAGATTCCAAGATAAATACTACTTGCAAAACAGAGGCCTCAGCATGGGCTCCCCAGCCGCTGTGAACCTAGCCAATCTGTACATGTCCATGTATGAGTCTGACCACATTTTTAATAATAACCCGTTTGAGAAATTCGTCAAATCCTATATGCGATATATCGATGATATGTTCTTTATTTGGTCTGGTACATCGTCTGATCTTGATGGCTTCCTTGAGTACCTGAACACCTGCAGAGAAACTATAAAGTTTACATTAAAGTTTGATATGTATACTCTACCTTTCCTAGATGTTTTGATCAAGAAAGCCCCTGATGGTATCTCATTACATACAGAGGTCTTCAAAAAGGAGACAGACCGTAACTCGTTCTCACATTATTCCAGTTACCACACTCCTGCCTTGAAGAATAGTCTACCCTTCAGCCAAATACTCCGTTATAGGAGAATTTGTGACACTGAAGATAGATTTACGGCACAAGCAGAAGTTCTAAGAAGCAGTTTTCATGACAGAGGCTATAGTGTCGATTTGACACGTAAAGCCCTGAATAAAACCAATCTGATCGACAGGGCCACGTTGTTTATCCCCAAAAAGAAAAAAGAAAACACAGACAAAGTATCTTTCGTGTCCACTTTTAGCCCCATTACGAGAGGCATACGGAGCATCGTCAATAAATATTGGCATATTCTACAGTCGGATCCAATAATAGGGACAGCGTTTCAACATTCGCCTAATTACTTTTATAAAAGACAAGCGAATTTATCTAACCTATTAGTTAAAACTGACTTGCCCGTAAGGAAACCTACACATTTTTTGTCGAATATCCCTGATGGAAATTTTCCTTGTCAAGCCTGTGTACAGTGTCAAGGCATGATCAAAGATACATTTTACACGCACCCGAAAACGAACAAAAGAATACCTGTTAAAGGGCGTATCACGTGTAATTCATCCAATCTTGTGTATCTACTGAAATGCCTGTGTGATTTTTCTTATGTGGGGAAGACAACCAGAGCCTTTAAAACAAGAATCAGTGAACATAAGTGTTCAGTGAGAAATTCAGATATAAAGTCGTCAGTAGCTAGACACTTTTCCAGGTGTAAACATACCGTTAACGTTCTCAGATATATGGGACTTGAGTTAGTCCACAGGCCCGCGAGAGGGGGAGACAGACATAAGTTACTGTTACAACGGGAATGTTATTATATTCACCTGTTTAATTGCATAGAACCTAGAGGAATGAATGAAGAGAACGTGTTAACCTGTTTCCTTTAAGTACCTTTTACCTATAAGATTATGGTTTAATCCATGTGGTTGTTTCATGCAAGAGGTATGTTTATCCTTTGATGCTTAATAGAAAAAAGAAAAAAGTATGTAAATAAGTAAAGGGGCTCAATTAGCCCTATAAACTACGGGCATGTTACATAGCAAGTTTCTGGTAATGTAATGTAATTTTGCTTTTGCTTTTGTTTTTTATATATGTTGTATATTTGTATAATTTGTATTTACTAACAGACTCTATTTTGATAGGTCTTTCCTTTTGTCATTGAGGACCAATAGACTCAGGCACACCTGCGCCGTGATGTCATTTCATGCCAAGTCATTAACCACCTGTGTATGTGTATATAGCCATCATCTTGACTGCATGTGCATTGCAAGCTATAACACTGAAGAAGGAATATGTAATTCCGAAACATGTCTGTTTCAGGCTGCCATTAAATGTTGAACCTGAGAGTGCTGGTCTAGCTTCACTGCTTCTTTTATATAATACTTAATGGGATTTCAGCACCCAGTGTCGTATCTTGAGAGTGCGGTCTAACTTGACTTTTTTTTCTCCATAGAGCCCCATTGTACCAAAGTACCCGGATATGCCAGTGTGATGAATGGCAAATGGCTACAGCATTACAGCCCAATCTTGTTTATATATGTAATTAAAGTATGTAAATAAAGTATGTATCAACCACAGGACAGATTTACATAATGTGTATGTTATGTTTATAGCCATAAGTAATATATTAGATAATTATATATAGCGATAATGGATAAGCAAATTTTTTTCTTTTCCTTTCTCTATGTACACTATGTGATGACAGGGGCTCAGGAGGTAGAGCGGTCGTCTGGTAATCAGAAGGTACCCGGTTTGATTCCGGCCTGCAGCGTGTCAAAGTGTCCTCGAGCAGAGACACTGAACCCCTAACTGCAGAGACACTGAACCCCTAACTGCAGAGACACTGAACCCCTAACTGCAGAGACACTGAACCCCTAACTGCAGAGACACTGAACCTCTAACTGCAGAGACACTGAACCCCTAACTGCAGAGACACTGAACCCCTAACTGCAGAGACACTGAACCCCTAACTGCAGAGACACTGAACCCCTAACTGCAGAGACACTGAACCCCTAACTGCAGAGACACTGAACCCCTAACTGCAGAGACACTGAACCCCTAACTGCAGAGACACTGAACCCCTAACTGCAGAGACACTGAACCCCTAACTGCAGAGACACTGAACCCCTAACTGCTCCCGGTGAGCAGGTGGGCACCTCTCGCACCACGGTTGCCTCTGCCACCAGCGAGGTTGCCTCACTCCTGTGAGCGAATAAATGAATGTGAGGCATAAGTTGTAAAGCGCTTTGGTTAAAATCGCTATATAAATACAGTCCATTTAATCTGTGCACATTCCATCCTCTATGTACACACCCGCGCGCAGGGCTGTCTTAAATACTTCGAAGCTTCGTTCGATGGGCATGGGCTTCGAATGGGAAAATAAAATTAGATATATTAAAATACTTAATAACTCTGCCTCTCTTTGTTAACTACAACAAGCAATGCTGTTTGTTATTTAAGATGAGGTCGGACTCGGCACTGACAGATGTGTTCATTGTGCTGCTTTTATAACGCCTCAAATGACGGCTTACAATATTTCATGAAAGCAAAGTGTTTCGTTTGTCTAA